>NW_018444818.1:0-321 GCF_002113885.1 Mizuhopecten yessoensis
ATGATGATGAGGGCATTATATATAGGAAGGTACGTATCTATGTACATAATGTATGATGATGGGGGTATTATATATAGGAAGGTACGTATCTATGTACCTAATGTATGATGATGGGGGTATTATATATAGGAAGGTACGTATTTATGTACCTAATGTATGATGATGAGGGTATTATATATAGGAAGGTACGTATTTATGTACCTAATGTATGATGATGAGGGCATTATATATAGGAAGGTACGTATCTATGTANTATATAGGAAGGTACGTATCTACATTGTATGTACAGTTGTGGGATCGCACAACGTTACACGATGTGCG
>NW_018444819.1:0-321 GCF_002113885.1 Mizuhopecten yessoensis
GTGTAAGTAACACTGTACACAGTACAGACTAAGGTCACGTGTGTAGGTAATACTGTACATAAAAAGGTCACGTGTGTAAGTAACACTGTACACAGTACAGACTTAGGTCACGTGTGTAAGTAATACTGTACACAGCACAGGCTAAGGTCGTGTGTGTAAGTAATACTGTACACAGTACAGACTAAGGTCACGTGTGTAAGTAATACTGTACACAGTACAGACTAAGGTCACGTGTGTAAGTAATACTGNCAAGGTCACGTGTGTAAGTAATACTGAACACAGTACAGACTAAGGTAACGTGTCGTATATACTGTACACAGT
>NW_018444820.1:0-321 GCF_002113885.1 Mizuhopecten yessoensis
TGTCAGGGATTTTATAGAGATTTACCAATCAGCTGACCCATTACATTACATCGAGAAAAGATCCGTCAGGGATTTTATAGACATTTACCAATCAGCTGACACATTACATTACATCGAGAAAAGATCTGTCAGGGATTTTATAGACGTTTACCAATCAGCTGACACATTAATTACATTACATCAGGAACAGATCTGTCAGGGATTTCATAGACATTTACCAATCAGCTGACACATTACATTACATCGAGAAAAGATCCGTCAGGGATTTTATAGACATTTACCAATCAGCTGACACATTAATTACATTACATCAGGAACAGA
>NW_018444821.1:0-321 GCF_002113885.1 Mizuhopecten yessoensis
AATATACCTTTTTGGGACAATTTCCAGACCTCCATAGAGACGGCTGTTAACTATAGTACCAATACCATCATACTTGGCGATATTAATATTGATCTGTTTACAGTTCGAAACCATAGACTTAATGATATTATTATTCTTTTTAACTTAACCAATATAATATATGAACCTACCAGGGTTACTGCGAATACACAGACTCTGATTGATCCTGTATTTGTAAGTGATATCGTTCATGTTCTAGAATCTTCTGTTATACTTGTTGAAAATAGAATAAGTAATCACTCTGCCACACATGTTGCTATTAAATTACCAGGTAAAAGTACG
>NW_018444822.1:0-321 GCF_002113885.1 Mizuhopecten yessoensis
ATACAGTAAAAAGTGTATTAGGACTATACAGTAAACAGTGTATTAGGACTATAAAATTAAAGGTGTGTTAGGACTATACAGTAAACAGGGTATTAGGACTATACAGTGAACAGTGTATTAGGACTATACAGTAAACAGGGTATTAGGACTATACAGTGAACAGTGTGTTAGGACTATACAGTAAACAGTGTATTAGCACTATACAGTGCACANCGACTATACAGTAAACAGTGTATTAAGACTATACAGTAAACAGGGTATTAGGCCTATACAGTTAAAAGTGTATTATGACTAAACAGTAAACAGTGTATTAGGACTATA
>NW_018444823.1:0-321 GCF_002113885.1 Mizuhopecten yessoensis
GAACCACAAATTACAGTTACACAAATCACAGTAACACAAATCACATTTACACACCACAGTTACACACCACAGTAACACACCACAGTAACACAAGTTACAGTAACACACCACAGTAACACAGATACACACCACAGTAACACAAATTACAGATACACACCACAGTAACACAAGTAACACAAATCACATTTACACACCACAGTTACACACCACAGTAACACAAATTACAGTAACACAAATTACAGTTACATAAGTCACAGTTACACACCACAGTAATAAAAATTACAGTTACACAAATCACAGTAACACAAAGCACAGTAACCC
>NW_018444824.1:0-321 GCF_002113885.1 Mizuhopecten yessoensis
TTATATATATATAGCACAGCTCAGGTAAGTACACACATATATATATAATATAAATATAGAAGGCATAAACGTAGAGTTCAATCAATCTCGATACACGGGTAAATATTCACATATGGTGGCCAGCATGCCTCGTACAGACCTGAAAAACTGTCCGCCACAGATTGGCTATTCACTGGTGTTGTTACTACATCGGGAATCTCTTCAAATTACAAATGTCTACGGACACCATAAACACGGCCTGTCGGTGCCGCCGCCATCTTGTGGTAAGTCGGCAAAAATCTACTAGGATGTCGACATAAATAAGTCGTAAGTGGCAAGTCG
>NW_018444825.1:0-321 GCF_002113885.1 Mizuhopecten yessoensis
AATTTCACAATGGCGCCCACGTAGGGACCCGGGAAAAATACTCGGTCTTGCTCCACAAGCATCGCTGCTACCCCTGGAAAACTCGAGGACGAGTTCTTTCCTGGAAGGGGAGTATGTAACCCTGGTAAATACTAGCCGCAATATATCGCTCGGCTATAGAGAACTTCTCTTTAGCTCGATCGGTTGAGCGTTAGACTAGTAAGCCACAGGTCCCGGGTTCGATCCCATGATATCGAGGCAGTGATTTATATTTAATTAATCATGCGCTCTGTTACATGTATTTAATGTATTTTGTATATGTAAATCATCTGGTATGGACCA
>NW_018444826.1:0-321 GCF_002113885.1 Mizuhopecten yessoensis
ACCTCATAAATGTTGAAAAAATAAAAATCATTCCTTAAATAGTACTTTATGGTATGATGCGGGTACTATTATTATTATTCTCTTATGTGTGTGTCTGTCCATGTGCATGTGTGTGTCGTTATGTAAGGGTGTGACCATGATTGTGAATGCATTTTATTCTCTTTCAATATTGTTGAATTGTACGTGTATTGTTCGTTATTTCTGTAACTCTTCATTTCTGGAGGAAATAAAGGAAAGAATAATTACAATAAGTTTATTTAATAATACTAATTACTCTGTGAATGACCCTAGCGACTAAACAACGACTGTTCTGAGTACATC
>NW_018444827.1:0-321 GCF_002113885.1 Mizuhopecten yessoensis
GATATCTCAAACAGAAATGGAGACATCTGTAAAAGAAATACATTTTTTTCTTTTAGTCAGTTAAAAATAACCTTAAATGAATTTGGGATATTTCATAAAACTAAGTGGTGGAAATATCTTCAGATTTAATATATATGTGTATAATGTACTATTTATGTAACCGAAAATAGAGACACACATATGTGTATCTCCAACATAATTGAAGATAGCTTTAAACGTAAAAGCGATATGTTTCGAATCTAAAAAAAGGAAACATTTGAAAAGGGTTACGCATACCTTGAAATGTAATAGAAATACATGTATACTATTAGGATTAGGTGG
>NW_018444828.1:0-321 GCF_002113885.1 Mizuhopecten yessoensis
AAAGTTACTTCAGCGTGATGCCCCATTAACAAACATAAAGCATAATCTAAACACCTGCTATCATAAAATATATTGAGTATTATCAAAAAAATATCATTGTCACATAACATGTTTAACACAACCTGAACATTAGCTTGCATATATCAATCTACTTAACAAAACTAACTATACAACAATTGTCTTTCATTGGTACATGATATCATTTAAAAAAATAGGAATTATTCAAAACTAACAAACAATGACACACATGATGTAAAAGTTTTACTGAGTCTTATAAAAAAATACTGTTCAACTTTAAAATGTAATTTTCACATTTAAAAA
>NW_018444829.1:0-321 GCF_002113885.1 Mizuhopecten yessoensis
GGTGTATATGTTTAATGCTGTAGGTGTATAGGTTTAAGGCTGTAGATATGTAAGTTTAAGTCTTGATGTGTATAGGTTTAAGGCTTTATGTGTATAGGTTTAAGTCTGTAGTTATGTTAGTTTAAGGCTGTATGTGTATAGGTTTAAGACTGTAGGCATGTAAGTTTAAGGCTGTATGTGCATCGATTAAAGGATGTAGGTATGTAAGTTTAAGGCTGTAGGTGTATAGGTTAAAGGCTGTAGATATGTAGGTTTAAGACTGTAGGTGTATAGGTGTAAGGCTGTAGATATGTATGTTTAAGGATGTAGGTGTATAGGTTT
>NW_018444830.1:0-321 GCF_002113885.1 Mizuhopecten yessoensis
TCCGGACAGCTGATAATAACAAGGTCAATTACAGTAAGGCTCCAGGCAGCTGATAGCTATCATCATCTGACCTTTATACTTAATAACAAGGTCAATTACAGTAAGGCTCCACACAGCTGATAGCTATATAACAAGGTCAATAACAGTAAGGCTCCACACAACTGATAGCTATCATCATCTGACCTTTAAACTTAATAACAAGGTCAATTACAGTAAGGTTCCAGACAGCTGATAGCTATCATCATCTGACCTTCAAACTTAATAACAAGGTCAATAACAGTAAGGCTCCACACAACTGATAGCTATCATCATCTGACCTTT
>NW_018444831.1:0-321 GCF_002113885.1 Mizuhopecten yessoensis
GTTTGTTTTTCTGCCTACTTACAGAATAGATCAAAGCTTGGAGTGGACACGATTTTCTTTACATTTGGATACTGTTCTCTCTTACAAACATTTCAGTTACACATCCACAGTGTCTTATTTAATGGCACAAGTTCAACAACTTCCCTGTCATAAATGACTTATCTTGTGTCATATCGATCATAGTAAGCATAACATTGTGCTGAGATTGTGACAATATATGCAGTTTTGTAGAACACGGTAGAATGGCTCCCCAACCAGACAATCAAACATCGCGTGGCTTGATTCAAACTCAACTAACCCGGATTTAAAACTACTATTTAA
>NW_018444832.1:0-321 GCF_002113885.1 Mizuhopecten yessoensis
CCCCCCAAACTTTAAGGAGACAGCCCCCCTTTAACTTAAAGGAGATAGCCCCCCTTTAACTTAAAGGAGACAGCCCCCATTAACTTAAAGGAGACAGTACCCCATTAACTTAAAGGAGACAGCCCCCATTAACTTAAAGGAGACAGTACCCCATTAACTTAAAGGAGACAGCCTCTCCCCATTAACTTAAAGGAGACAGCACCCCCCCCTTAACTCAAAGGAGACAGCCCCCATTAACTTGAAGGAAACAGCCCCCAATTAACTTGAAGGAAACAGCCCCCCCCATTAACTTGAAGGAGACAGCCCCCATTAACTTGAAGG
>NW_018444833.1:0-321 GCF_002113885.1 Mizuhopecten yessoensis
TGTAGAGCTCACAGGTATGTTAAGGTCTCACAGGTGTGTTAAGGTTTCACAGGTGTGTTTAGGTCTCACAGGGGTGTTAAGGTCTCGCAGGTGTGTTAAGGTCTCCCAGATGTGTTTAGGTCTCACAGGTGTGTTTATGTCTCACAGATGTGTGTATATCTCACAGATGTGTTTAGGTCTCACAGGTGTGTTTAGGTCTCACAGATATGTGTAGGTCTCACAGATGTGTTTATGTCTCACATGTGTGTTTAGGTCTCACAGGTGTGTTAAGGTCTAACTGGTGCGTGTATATCTCACATGTGTGTTTAGGTCTCACAGGTG
>NW_018444834.1:0-321 GCF_002113885.1 Mizuhopecten yessoensis
CCACCCCTCAGGCCCCTGGGGGTCAGACCCATGGTTTATACAAAACTGGTACCCCTTCCCCCAAGGATGCTTCAGAATAGATATGGAGTAAATCCTGTCATTCCTACAGAAGTAGAAGGATTTTAAAGAATAATTTGCTATGTTCCCCTATTGGGCCCCACCCCTCAGGCCCCTGGGGGGTCAGACCCATGGTTTATACAAAATTGGTACCCCTTCACCCAAGGATGCTTCAGATTTAATAAGGATAAAATCCCTTAATCCCTGTGGTAGGAGAAGGATTTTGAATGTTTTGCCTATTTCCCCTATTGGGCCCCGCCCCTC
>NW_018444835.1:0-321 GCF_002113885.1 Mizuhopecten yessoensis
AAACAAATGAAGAGATTTGGCAAATCATTATACCAAAAATATGGACTAAGGAGATCATGCAAAAGCTACATAATGACGTAGGGCCGGACACTTGGGCCTCACAAGGACATTAGCCCGCATACGAGAACGTTTCTATTGGGCAGGTCTGAGTCAGATGGTGCGTCGTTGGGTGGAGCAGTGTACAGAATGCCAAGCTAGGAAGCAACCGCGTAAGAGTACAAGGGGAAAGATAAGCCAGTACCGAGTTGGAGCACCGATGGAGAGGATTGCCTTGGGCATCATGGTTAATTTCCCTGAAACCTCAAAAGGGAACAGATATGT
>NW_018444836.1:0-321 GCF_002113885.1 Mizuhopecten yessoensis
GAGGAGTATTTTATATGATAGAGATGACAACATCATATCGGAGTATGTCTAGAGGAGTCTATTTTATATGATAGAGATGAAAACATCATATCGGAGTAGGTCTAGAGGAGTCTATTTTATATGATAGGGTTGACAACATCATATTGGAGTAGGTCAAGAGGAGTCTATTTTATATGATAGAGATGACAACATCATATCGGAGTAGGTCTAGAGGTGTCTATTTTAAATGATATAGATGACAACATCATATCAGAGTAGGTCTAGAGGTGTCTATTGCATATGATAGAGATGACAACATCATATTGGAGTAGGTCTAGAGGT
>NW_018444837.1:0-321 GCF_002113885.1 Mizuhopecten yessoensis
ATCTAAACGATTTCTGAAAAGTACAAAACTTACAAGCACTGTAGGTCTAGTTCACATCTATATACATTTCGTACAATTTTACTTACTTAATATCAACTTTACCTGCAAAGGACTCCGTCCGTCCGTCCCTGATCAAGCAAGGTGTAATATAGCTTTAGTTGTTTTCGCAGCAGAAGAGTTCCGAAGACGCCGTCAATACTATTTCGTTAAAACGAATTATTATTTCGTTTTAACGAAATAATAATTCATTTAAACGAAATACTATTTCGAAAAAACGAAATACTATTTCGAAAAAACGAAATAATATTTCGAAAAAACGAA
>NW_018444838.1:0-321 GCF_002113885.1 Mizuhopecten yessoensis
ATAGTCGCCTCTGGTACTTACAGATGGAGGGTGCAAACCTACATAGTCCCCTTTGGTACTTACTGATGGAGGGTACAAACCTACATACATAGTCGCCTCTGGTACTTACTGATGGAGGGTACAAACCTACATATATAGTCCCCTCTGGTACTTACTGATGGAGGGTGCAAACCTACATATATAGTCGCCTCTGGTACTTACAGATGGAGGGTGCAAACCTAGATATAAAGTCGTCTCTGGTACTTACTGATGGAGGGTACAAACCTACGTATATATTCGCCTCTGGTACTTACAGATGGAGGGTGCAAACCTACATATATA
>NW_018444839.1:0-321 GCF_002113885.1 Mizuhopecten yessoensis
TGCTAAAGATGAACTTATCAGAGAGGGTAAGTTATTCTTGTTGCTTAAGATGAACTGATCAGAGAGATGTTAGTTATTCTTGTTGCTAAAGTTGAACTGATCACGGAGATGTTAGTTATTCTTGTTGCTAAAGATGAACTTATCAGGGAGGTTTTAGTTATGCTTGTCACTTACGATAAATTGATCTGGGAGGACTAATCTATTCATGTTGCTAAAAATAAACTGATCAGGGAGGACTAAGTTATTCCTGTTACTAAAGATGAACCGCTCAGGGAGGGTTAGTTATTCCTGTTACTTAAGATAAATTGATCAGGGAGGACT
>NW_018444840.1:0-321 GCF_002113885.1 Mizuhopecten yessoensis
CTACATTTTGTTTTACTTAATTACATTTCTAATGGTTTACAGTGTACTAACATTAAAAACAAACACCAATTAACATATTGTACAAATTCTTAATCAGATGAGGAAAAAGGGAGACAACTGTTTTGTACCATGAATTGAACATGTCGCAAGATTTTGGCTTAAAAACAACAACAAAATAGTGAAATGAAAGTGAATGAAAAATGATATTTAAACTAAAAATTAAATCTAATATATATGGGTAATAGACATCTAAATACCCTACGTTTTGTTTATTTAATTAAAATCATAATGGTTTAGTGTGTTTTAACATTAAAGAAAAAG
>NW_018444841.1:0-321 GCF_002113885.1 Mizuhopecten yessoensis
TTTTTAAATTAGTTACTTCTCAAACATACGCTATTATATAAAGCTAAAAACGCGCGTGTTATATCGTCAGCTCAGTTAAACGTCTTAACCGTTTAGATGTGGATGTATAAATAAACTAAACGAAGCTCTGTAGTCATGCATATACATTCACAGAGAGTAAAATACTGCAGAAAGTGTAGCATGACAAAGAAAACAAGGACACAAAAAAGGACACATTCTTTACGTAAGAAGTCTTTACGTAAAACCACACAGTTCCAGTGAGTAATAGAATTAGTGTCATTAGATTCATCACTTGGATTTCATATTTCGACTCGCTATTCC
>NW_018444842.1:0-321 GCF_002113885.1 Mizuhopecten yessoensis
TATCATAGTAATGTGTGGCAATTGTCAAGGGCGTAGCTACTATTGAGCTGAATATGTTGACAAAGTCAAGGTTATAGCTATCATTGTTATGTGTGGCAAAAGCCAAGGTCATAGCTATTATTGTAATGTGTAGCAAAGATCAAGGTCACAGCTATCATTGTAATGTGGGTCAAAGTCAATGTTACAGCTATCATAGTAATGTGTGGCAACTGTCAAGGTCGTAGCTACTATATTGCTGAATATTTTGACAAAGTCAAGGTCACAGCTATCATTGTAATGTATGGCAAAAGTCAAAGTCAGAACTTTCATTGTAATGTGTAG
>NW_018444843.1:0-321 GCF_002113885.1 Mizuhopecten yessoensis
TAAAGTTTTATTAGATGCTTTATTAACTCCATTTCCTTTATAACCCAAAATAATAGATTTATTTCTGGTCAAAAAAAATAAACAAAAAACAAAATTTGACAACACAATTATTCCAATTCATACACAATGCATTTTATACAACTAGATTCTATAAATTCAAACTAATTTATCAATAAACATTCTGAAAAAGAAAAGAAAAAAACTTTTATGATATGATATAATGTACAGTACAGAATCAGAAAAATAGCACATACATGTACATGCATGTATGAACTTTCAAAACGAATGGGGAAAATGACAAAACTATTTGATATCTCTTTA
>NW_018444844.1:0-321 GCF_002113885.1 Mizuhopecten yessoensis
GCTATCTTGTTGATGTGTTGAGGACAGTGCTATTGTGTTACATTAACTATCTTGTTGATGCGTTTAAGCCAATGTTATTGTGTTACATAGGCTATCTTGTTGATGTGTATAAGCCAGTGTTATTGTGTTACATTAGCTATCTTGTTGATGTGTTGAGGCCAGTCTTATTGTGTTACATTAGCTATCTTGTTGATGCCAGTCCTATTGTGTTACATTAGCTATCCTGTTGATGTGATGAGGCCAGTCCTATAGTGTTACATTAGCTATCTTGTTGAGGTGTTGAGGCCAGTCCTATTGTGTTACATTAGCTATCTTGTTGAT
>NW_018444845.1:0-321 GCF_002113885.1 Mizuhopecten yessoensis
GAAACACTGTTAAAGTATAAATCACTCTGTGAATTAAAAAAAAAAATTACCTACCCTAATTTTTTCAGACGTGTAACAGACCTGGTTTTTGGTGGGGTTTTTTATTCATGTATCAATATATAGAGAGAGAGAGTATCATTGATGATACAAGTGTTGGATTTTTCCTTTTATGCGATCCTCTGGCGAACAAAGAAGAAAAATCCAAAACGAGTATCATCAATCTAATATGAAGCTTGGGAACGAATGACAAGATTCTCTTTTATCATATAATACAATGTAAACTGTATAATTGTGATCTGAAACGAATGTTTTGCACTTGGC
>NW_018444846.1:0-321 GCF_002113885.1 Mizuhopecten yessoensis
TACTTACCTGAGATTTGTGATTTGAGGTTCTGTATTTCTGTATTTAGACTGTTAGATGCATCCCCACTGTTTGTAAGTTGTGCTGATAAATCTGTTTAAGTGATACAGAAAAAAGATGATCTAATCAAATGTTACTACATTTCAATTAATGAATTTATTGCTGAACATTACAAGTACAATTGCATCTCTATTCAGGACAGGAATACATCCTCTAATATGTCCTATTTTACATTTTATCTGAAATTGAAAAACTGATTTCTTATAAACTTTGAGTATTTTCACATTGCAAACATTTCAGATAATTTCTGCTAAGTGGCAATT
>NW_018444847.1:0-321 GCF_002113885.1 Mizuhopecten yessoensis
TTGGATCTTATAAGGAGAATATTTTGCCATTATTGCTTAGATATCTAGGTGAGCAATACAGGCCCTCTGGGCATCTTGTTAACACTACTCAATCCAAAGTTCTTCACCGATTTGAACAATACTTGTTACATATATCACTAATATTTAGGAGGTGTGTCTAAAGTATATAAATTGGAGTTACCTTCCTTATTTATGAAGTTATGCCTTTTTGCTTAAAAATGTTGTTCTCATTACACCTTCTTAACTGCTGAACAAAGGACTATATGCACTAAGGGGTGTTTTTGGCCCCACGCCTTATTCCCTTTATACTTATACCAATGG
>NW_018444848.1:0-321 GCF_002113885.1 Mizuhopecten yessoensis
AACTGAATCTAGGTCTTGACTTGTGTTATCCAATATCCCTTGTAAAGATTCTTGAAAATCGAACTTGGATTCTAGCTGCCTTGGTATTTTTTGTATAGATACGTAGTCATTATGCATTGTTGAACTATGTCTAAGAAACCTATATATTTCATCGCCTTTTATCAAAGTATGATCAAGATCAGAGGATGTCCATGAACGCATACCTTTTTTTCCGGCTGTACACTAGAGCTGACAAACTATTAAGTACACACTGTTTCCCAGAATTTTCCAAAAAACTATTATGTCCCTGGTGAAAATGTTATTATACAACTGTTTTTTTTT
>NW_018444849.1:0-321 GCF_002113885.1 Mizuhopecten yessoensis
CTTGTATTGGTAATGAATCGGGAAATAAAATAGTTTAGTATTTGAGGGGAGCGTGGTTAATATTCACATTAATTCTAAAGTCAATATGTACATTAATATTCTAGGCCTAGTAGTATAAGTGTTGTGGATTCAGAAAGATGTAGATTATAATAAATATTATTATATGATAGGTTAACAGATTATTATTATAAAAGTACTATAATTATAATCAAATGAACTCCCATCATCCAAGCATTTTACTTTTTAGATTTTATGCAGAGTCAAACTGTTTGATGCATCCATGTTCCTGGAACAGTCTAATGCCACCAAAATGTTTGCTTC
>NW_018444850.1:0-321 GCF_002113885.1 Mizuhopecten yessoensis
ATGTCATCAAAGATAACTTCCTTGTTCAAAAACATATGACTAACACTAAATATGACCACATTCAAAGGGAATTTGAACTTAATTCGAGGGAAAGGATACCTTAATTAGAATTATAGTTTTCTAATTAAGAATACTTTTTACAATTGTTATTATCGCCAATACCTTGACGTAGCCTGATAAGCTCTTTGAATTGGCTTTTTAATTTGAGACTGATCAAATGACATTTCATGTTTGTTAACTCTATTATGTCTCTTTGAATTGGCTTTTTAATTTTTAATTAGTTATCCACATGAAACAGTATCTGCCAAATCCACTCTTCTC
>NW_018444851.1:0-321 GCF_002113885.1 Mizuhopecten yessoensis
ACAGCGTCCCAAAATGATTGAGTTTAAACTATGCGCCAATAAAAAGTTTGATGGCGATTTTATTGCGAATTTAAATAAGTGCACTCTCTACCATAAGATACTCATATATTCAGGTGTTTTTACCTGATTATGCTTCTAACCTTTTGAATTTTCAAGAGATAGTTGTTATATATATATATAATATGTCATTTGCTTGAATTTTCCACATTTGAGATAAACTGCCATCTTGACTTATAAATTTCACCACGAGTGTAGGTATCATTAATTTAATTTAATTTTAATTTAATTCTTTATTTATTTTACGAGGATTACAAACAGCCC
>NW_018444852.1:0-321 GCF_002113885.1 Mizuhopecten yessoensis
ACCTTTGATTTTATGTTCTCTGATTTTTTCTAATTCTTTCTTTTTTAAGTCTAATCAAAACACAACTTAACTTTACCTGTGTTGAAAATGTCTGAAACGCACCCGATACCTGGTAATTAACAGGTAAGTATCATAACTTGAAGCAGGTAAGGCTGCTTTGTTTACAATTGTGTTTGCGTGAACAGTACGTTTATATACGTAATCATATACACCTACAGACGTTTCGATTAAGGTATTATCAAAACACTTTTGGTACAAGTACGAGATATATTCATTGCTGTTAGGAAAACCAAATTACCCTGTACATCTGGCTGAATTATG
>NW_018444853.1:0-321 GCF_002113885.1 Mizuhopecten yessoensis
TTCTAATGTAAAAGTTCAAGGACACTTACTTGTCCTTATCCCTGATTTCCTGCATGCGTTTGCGGTCTTCTATCAGATGACCACCTAGCTGTGTGTAGTTCTTTTTGGCGACTTCAAGTAATCGTTCTAGCTCCTCATACTTCTGCCTAGCTCGCCCTGTCAAGGTCATGCAAAGGTCAAGTTTACGGCAAGATAATAAGTACAGCAATATCAAATGTACAACAAGAGAAAATTTACATAAAATATCAAGTCTACAAACAAATCGGGTTTATGAAAGTTTACTGAAAGGTCAAGTTTACTTAAAAGTCCAGGCGACTGAGA
>NW_018444854.1:0-321 GCF_002113885.1 Mizuhopecten yessoensis
ACTGAATGTGATATACTGGATGTCACCGGAAACCATAGCAAACGACTAAATAGGGAAACGTCTGCCCCTCGGTGTTATCAACACGGCGAGAAAATGGTTCGGTATTGTGAGGATCACCAACGTCTGTGCTGCAACGAATGTGTGATCGAAGACCATAGGAGTTGTGGAAAAGTACCAAAGATGAAGGAATATTGCCATAAGGTAAAAGCAGGATCGCAACTAGAAGACATGCAGGCGGCGTTGAAGAAAGGAAATGATCGTTTGAACTCCTGAGTGAAGGACTTTGATGATCAACTCCAAACCATGATACAGAACCAGGAA
>NW_018444855.1:0-321 GCF_002113885.1 Mizuhopecten yessoensis
GTAGCCCTTTATCCCAGCATGCTACTGACCAAATATCATCACCCTTGGCATTATGTTTATTCAGGAGAAGTTGTTTAAAAATTTTGAGCAAATTTGATCCTGTGACCTTGAATATGGGTAAAGATTATTTACTTTAACAATGTTGGTAGCCCTTTATTCCAGCATGCTTCTGACTAAATATCAACATCCACAGCATTTTGGATATTCAGTTAAAATGGTTAAAAGGTTTCAAATATTATTGACCCCTGTGACCTCGAATATAATTCAAGGTCATTGATTTGAACAAACTTAGTAGCCCTTCATCCTAGCATGTTACTGGCC
>NW_018444856.1:0-321 GCF_002113885.1 Mizuhopecten yessoensis
AAATATTTTTGCAGAGTAAAAAATAAGGTGACGTTTATTTATAGACTTCTATCCTATCTATATATACCACTAGTGGGGGAATGACATTTTGATCTTCGTTGATATCAACTCCTAAAGTGTCTTACAATATTACCTAATTATATCGGGACAGGTCTGAACATACCTGCAGTAATAAATTTCCTGTGAACAGGCTTCCGAGTGGTGGTACATATGTTTGAATCAACAAAATATACAATGTACCCACTATGATAAAGTCTAAGGCCCCTCAGAACAGGCAGCTAAAGGTACTATGTAGACCAACCTTCGAAATAAGACATAAGG
>NW_018444857.1:0-321 GCF_002113885.1 Mizuhopecten yessoensis
AAATAAAATATATCTTATCTTTTCATCTGGATCGATTTTAGAGGGCGCTTTATTGTACAATTAAGTATTTTCTAATATCGCTCTCAAAATCGATAAAAATCTGATTTCAATTTTAAGTAGAATAAATGCATCAATCAAAACCATTCATTTCATATTTAATCATATTTTATACTGAATACAAAATTTTCAACAAAACTTAAAAGTCTTTTTTCAACATAGTCATGCAACGTTCATTTCAATATTTGGTATCAAATAATGGATAACAAATTGATGAGTCTCTCGACAATCCATTTTGGTAAAATAAGGACAATTCACTTGAAG
>NW_018444858.1:0-321 GCF_002113885.1 Mizuhopecten yessoensis
AAATGATATTCCTTATGCTCAAAGTTGATAGAAACATGTAAAATATTTGTAATTTTGCTTAAAGATGGGTTTTCAGTGATAAAAAAAAATCAAAAATCAAAAACTCATCTTTACATTCATGGTCGTTTTATTGCAAAATATTGTGCAGAACTACTTTTAATAAAAAAAAATTATAAATCACGATAATGGGCACAAATCTCGAGACACGGACCCCCCATTATCAAGGGATATTCACCTGACCGTATTTTCCGTGTTTAGCTTGTAAATTGATGAAAAATGGTTTAATCGAACAGTTGTTCGGTTAAGAATATTTTCATCCAA
>NW_018444859.1:0-321 GCF_002113885.1 Mizuhopecten yessoensis
ACGTAGGACTCGAACCCGCAACCCAGTGGTGGAGGGCTAGTGATTGAAGACGGCCAGGCGCCTAAATTATTGACATTAATCACTTAATTATCTTAATTACGTCATGATTACAGACCCCCAATAGAACATAAGTTATATGGATATATCGAACTTGTACTATAGAAATTAAAATGGCATACAATGATGTTAACGTACAATGTAGTCAATAATAAGGTATAAGGGCTTATATTTCTTTATATCATATTTCACCGGACTCTCCACAGATTTAAAGAGAAATTATGTCCTGCACGACCCCCTCGCAAGGGCAAGTTCACTCCTTTT
>NW_018444860.1:0-321 GCF_002113885.1 Mizuhopecten yessoensis
CATATTCAGGTGAGCGATACTGGCCCTCTGGGCCTCTTGTTATTAATTAGAAATATAGGATATAATATAGATTTGTGAACCACTGCCAATGCTAAATTATCACACAGAGAGTCACATTGCGAACATTTACACGCGAAAATTCCATTTTTACAGCATGCTAATTTTATATTAATTTTGCTTTATTTTGATTTCAAACAGTTAAATTTGCAATAATGTAAGAAACCATCCCAAAAACATTCCAAGAATCTGCTTAAAAATAGGAGCTCTAAGAGCTGTTTTTCCTGTTCAGCAGGGTTTTCCTGTTCAGCAGGGTTTTCCTGT
>NW_018444861.1:0-321 GCF_002113885.1 Mizuhopecten yessoensis
GTTCCCTTCATTGTACAGACACCTACTGTATGTGTTACACTGAAGATCCCTTCATTGTACAGACACCTACTGTATGTGTTACACTGCCGTTCCCTTCATTGTACAGACACCAACTGTATGTGTTACACTGAGGTTCCCTTCATTGTACATATACCTACTGTATGTGTTACACTGACGTTCCCTTCATTGTATAGACACCAACTGTATGTGGTACACTGAAGTTCCCTTCATTGTACAGACACCTGCTGTATGTGTTACACTGAAGTATCCTTCATGGTACAGACAACTACTGTATGTGTTACACTGACGTTCCCTTCATTG
>NW_018444862.1:0-321 GCF_002113885.1 Mizuhopecten yessoensis
AAGAGGTTATTGATGAAATGAACCGAGCGCAGACTAATTGCCCATAAATCACACTTTTCTGTGCTGGGACTTTTCCAGACAGTTGACATGCAGACCCAGATCTATATTAATTTCTGAAAATTCTCCAGAAACCTTGGGATATTCATGTTAATATCGAGACAGAAAAGTCTGTATATTCAGTGGGCTAGCATTACTCAGAAGGGAAATGGAGTTGAGCGAAGTTTCCTTTAATTAATAAAGACAGAACAGTTGAACAAACAGTCAAGAGTCATTCACTCTGATGTTTAGCAGAGAAAACTTATAATACCAATATTCGAACAA
>NW_018444863.1:0-321 GCF_002113885.1 Mizuhopecten yessoensis
ACAATGGGGGTCAGCAGATCCATTTTGTTGTCTTCAATATCCCTCCATGTTTAATTGAAATGTCAGCATATTGCAAATTTAGATTTGATATAGCGATATAAATATCATGGGACGTAGATGGGGTGATGAATTCATTTCAAATTAGTATAGGGGCGATGTAGGCGATACGTATTTAAATCGTATAATTCATTTATATTTTCAAATTATCAAATTTATCGTCAGGTGATTGAACGTTAATGCAACACCTTTTTAATTCCGTTCAACGGTTCAGACGAAGGTATCTTTAGAAAAAGACAGACGGAAGACAGATGTACGCTAGAC
>NW_018444864.1:0-321 GCF_002113885.1 Mizuhopecten yessoensis
TATATATATATATATATATGTTTGGAAAGATAAATACATATAACAAGATTTTGTGTATATCAAAGCATATTTCCATGTTTAAATTTGAACTTAAACAACACATTTAATATTAAAAGATTTGTTAAATAAGCAGTAAAAAATCTTCCTCAATCATATATGTTTATAGTTGATGTTTTACCACCGGAGCCCCCTACAGAGTTAGAACTACAAGCTAGACAAATCCTCCCAGCCGAGCATGATTATCCATTTGAAAATATTGTATTTGAAGGAGGCGGAAGCAAGGGGATGGCCTACTGTGGTGCGGTTCGGGTACGTTTTATG
>NW_018444865.1:0-321 GCF_002113885.1 Mizuhopecten yessoensis
ACAGTCTTCTCTACAGGGAAATTGTATCCTCAATACGTTTGTACAACACCAAGTGGCGACCTCTACGTGACACTGACGGATAAGCATGACTACAACACTTCTGCCGACAGTGAGAGAATACTGATCCAATACTCTCCAAAAGGACAGGAGAAAGGCCGGGCTCGTTTCGATAAATGGGGCGATGTCCTGTTTGTCGGGCCATCAACGGTGATGATCAGTAACACTGGGGACGTCATAGGAGTGACAAATGTTACAGATAAAGATAACAGTCATCTTGTTCTACTGAATACAGACCTCACGTTACGATTACGGTATCTAGGT
>NW_018444866.1:0-321 GCF_002113885.1 Mizuhopecten yessoensis
CAGACGTTACAACTGATGTTACCATGGACAAAACAACAGACGTAATAACCGTTGTTACAATGGACAAAACAACAGACGTAACAACAGATGTTAGAATGGACAAAATAGCAGACGTCACAACTGATGTTACTATTGACAAAACAGCAGACGTTACACTGATGTTACCATGGACAAAACTACAGACGTTACAACTGATCTTACCATAGACAAAACAACAGACGTTACACTGATGTTACCATGGACAAAACAACAGACGTTTCAACTGATCTTACCATAGACAAAACAACAGACGTTACAACTGATGTTACCATGGACAAAACA
>NW_018444867.1:0-321 GCF_002113885.1 Mizuhopecten yessoensis
TCGAGCTCGGGAAATTTACATATCAACTTCGCCATACAGGAATTTGAACTGCAAATGATAAAAATAGTGCCCAGTTTAAGGGTAAAAAAGCCTATGAAGAATTTGATTGGGGAATCGAAGTTTCTCTAAGCCAGTCGATCGGTTCAGCAAAAAGGTGGGTTCAATATGCATTCGGACCCCACTTCAATTTCTTTTATTGTTTCGCCATATGTTGATACTACAAAATGAACAATAACTGCACATATATATATGATTATTCATTATTTTACTGATAACTGGACCTAGTGGACCTCCTTGCATAACACCGGGTTGAGTAATGGG
>NW_018444868.1:0-321 GCF_002113885.1 Mizuhopecten yessoensis
TAATGTGACAGGGTGGGGTGTCCTGCTGGGTGTCTTCGGCAGTATCTTGCACACTGGGGAGGCCGTCCTTAAATTACAATAGCTGTTGATAGGACGTGAAACAATACTCTAAACATAGATTTCAAGAATAGTAATTCCCAGCACTATTAACCCTTAGGCTGCTACAGACGGCATATGCTGTTATGATAAGTCGGGTCGTCGGTGCTACCCACCGCATATGCCGTTTCTCGGTCTGTAGGTTTTGATCAGTAAAAAGGAAGTGTAAAATCGGGTTGTTATACCAAACCCGAACGCGTATAGTAGAAGGCTTCTGATTGGTTG
>NW_018444869.1:0-321 GCF_002113885.1 Mizuhopecten yessoensis
ATGAATTTATTACTTTGACGACATGATTTTATTACTTTAAACACCTGAATTTTCACTATGAAATCCTGACTTTATTACTTTGACGACATGACTTTATTACTTTGACGACATGATTTTATTTCTTTGACCACATGACTATATTAATATGACAAACTTACTTTATTACTTTGACAACCTTACTTTATTACTATGACAACCTTACTTTATTACTATGACAACCTTATTTTATTACTATGATCTCTTGACTTTATTACTTTGACATCGTGACTCTTTATTTCTTAGACATCCTGACCTTATTGCTATGACAACATGACTTTATTA
>NW_018444870.1:0-321 GCF_002113885.1 Mizuhopecten yessoensis
AATTCGGATTTCGCGCACTCGCACGAATTCGGATGAACTAACGACTTGACTTGTGCCGCGGATAAACGGAAAATCGCTACATTTCGTTTCTATTTATACATTATTCTGCTCTTATCGTCTAAAAGGTCGACTCTTCTCTTTTTGTTACGTTTTGATATTCGACGTCGTCCCGGCGGACCTTTTCTAATGTTGTCTAGCGCGCGATTTCTCAATTCAATTCCGGCGTTGCGAGCCCTGACAACGCTGCATTTTTGATATTCTTGACGTCTATGACGTCGCTTGCTATTTCCATACCCGTTTTCAAAGCTTGTGTTCCTAATG
>NW_018444871.1:0-321 GCF_002113885.1 Mizuhopecten yessoensis
GGTTGTGATAAAGCGGTATATTAGAACCTCAAATTATTATTATTAAAATACCAAAAAATGAAAACTAGTGGAAGCTGATGAAAATATGTTTTAATGGTTGTTGTTTTGCATTGAAAATTCCTATCACAGGAAAAAGCACGTGCTATGGGTTTTTGCCGCATTTTAAGTATTATATATATTCTCGTATGTTTAATATCATATACTTTGGTTTGTTGTAATTCAATAACTGCGTAAACATGAAAACAGGAAAATACAAGTACATTGTATACAACTGCCTTTTGATGCGGCTCACAGGCAATATAAATATCCACGGCGTTACTG
>NW_018444872.1:0-321 GCF_002113885.1 Mizuhopecten yessoensis
AGAAATATAATACAGATCCCAAACATTGCAATGGGTGTAGCAGATAAATTTGGTCGCGTTTATGTCCAAAATAGAAGGCACAAAACCAAATCCCCAATGGATCATATGAGGACAGGTGCCAAGGGAATCGCCGCCACAAACAGCAAGTAGTTAGAACAGAAAGAAGACATAAAAGATAGGTAACGAGAACTTTCTAAAGTGTTGTAATGGTGGGGAGCTGATCAACTTCGGTCTCTGGCATACCCTCTTTGTAGAAGACACGGACGAGACCCCCCAATTCTGCAACCCCACCCCCTCACATCAATCGCCTCTGATGGTCAT
>NW_018444873.1:0-321 GCF_002113885.1 Mizuhopecten yessoensis
TCATAAAATTAAAATAAAATACTTCGCCATGAAAATAATGAAATTTATCTATTGATAGCAAAATCTGTTTAAAGAGGTTTACATATCTAAATATAATTGTTAAATGCAATTCTAATTAATATTCGCTGCATCTACCAGAAGCAGTCATATTCTGTATATAAAAACAAAATACTTATTTAGAAATTGTATTGATGACAGGTTGCGATAGATTTGTTTTGATAGATATCAAGACAACAGTATAAGAAACTTACAGAAACATGACCCATTAATAGCGTTGCAATTTCCTCCATAGCAGTTCCCTGGACAAGGCTGGTCACAACT
>NW_018444874.1:0-321 GCF_002113885.1 Mizuhopecten yessoensis
TTTTTTTGTTTACCATAATATGATTAATTATAATATTTTCCTATGGAATAGTTGCTGACTCGACATTTGATATTTTGGTAGTGCAAACAAACGTCGGCCTTTGAAAGGTCCCATCATCAATGGATGCTGACGACCTTTGCTGTTGTGATGATGTAAGAGCCGAAAACAAACCAATAATTTATGTTCTATGGCAGCAAAACTATGTCATAATAGGTTTCCGTCATTAATTTTGTAACTTTTTACATTGCAGGCAATTTTGGTAGAAAATTAATCAAAGTCTCGTGCTGAAGTCCTAACAATGACACCTTTGGGTTTAATTTA
>NW_018444875.1:0-321 GCF_002113885.1 Mizuhopecten yessoensis
CTGTATATTTCATAGTCAGTGGTAGCGTCTATGTTAACTGCCATAAAACGTGTTTGCAGAAATATGATGGTAAACCTACACATTTTCAATCAATCTACCATATTTACCCATCAAATACGGACTCTGCTGTAACGTTATGTGCCCTTTGTGGATCATATAACAGAACATTCATTGCAATATCAGCCTTTCATCAACACTTTCTCCACCGACACATTTCATAGATGTTCATGAAACATAATTCGATGCCGCTTATATTTGTTAAAGTATTATAAAGTTTTGTAAGTATCATTTGTCTAAGAGTGGCATTTGCAAAAAAAAAAA
>NW_018444876.1:0-321 GCF_002113885.1 Mizuhopecten yessoensis
TTGAGTGAAATCGACAATATCTGAATTTCGACCAATCCGAAGCCTTTATATGGTTTGTATGGCAACGAAACTTATGCTGTTGAATTCGCAGTCTCCTCACATGTATACTCCTATTTACCAATTTTCATAAAAAATAAACAATAGCTAAATTTCGACCAATCGGAAGCCTCCGTGTGGTTACTATGGCAACGAAACATATGCGGTTAAATTTTCAGTCCCCAAATACCCCTACATACTAGTTTTCATTAAAATCGAACAATATCTAAATTTCGACCAATCAGAAGCATCCGTGCCGTGTGGTTGCTATGGCAACGATCTGAA
>NW_018444877.1:0-321 GCF_002113885.1 Mizuhopecten yessoensis
TTGTCAAAGTCTGGTGTCAGGACAAAAGGAAACTCGGGCTTTCTAGCCCTGTTGTCGCTCTTTGTCATAGCGACCTATAGTATATAGCTTCAACAAGGAACAGTAGCACAATCATTGTCTCCTCTATAGAAAATAGCTATCATTAGGAACTGGATCACGATCCTTGTCTCCTCAATAGTATATACCTACATGTACCACAGGGGAATGTTGCACGATTATTGCCTCTCCTATAGTATATAGACACCAAAGGTGACTGTATCACGATCCTTGTCCCTCTACAGTATATAGCTATCATAGGTGACTTTATCATGATCCTTGTCC
>NW_018444878.1:0-321 GCF_002113885.1 Mizuhopecten yessoensis
ATCACTAAGGTTGAAAGAGCGGGGTCTACCATATGATCACCAAGGTCGAAAGGATGGGGTTTATCATCACTAAGGTTAAAAGGATGGGGAAGGGACAGGCAGTGTACAAAGCAATACGTTTGTGCAAAATACCCATATCATGGTGTCTTAAAATATGAATTACATTATTATGTTTAGATTTGTCAAACCGGACTAACTTTAGTAACTGGTAACTCGAAAAATCCTCCGACCGAGTTCCGACCGAGTAACTAGTTGATCGGTAAATTTGTTGATCAAACACTTAACAGCAACAAATGCATTGTATGGTTAGCCGATGTTTTT
>NW_018444879.1:0-321 GCF_002113885.1 Mizuhopecten yessoensis
GTGTTCATGTTTGCTACCTTCAGTTAAACTGGGGTAAATAATTCTTGTCATTTTAATAAAGCATTCAACATGTTTTACCACCTGCTTTAAGAGGTCATTTTTAACGTTTCCCATGGTAGTGATTTAATGGTGACCTGCAATTCGTGACAACCTGCATTAAGGAACCACTATTAAGACTTCCACGAAGTGTTCTTTTAATACCGGGTTCACGTTAAGGTATTCTTCGATGTCAATGCGAGGCTCTTCTTCTCAAAGAGGTTTTGGTTTTTGGGTCCAATCTGTATTGGGTGCTGATCGGATATTAATCGAAAATAGGAGCGA
>NW_018444880.1:0-321 GCF_002113885.1 Mizuhopecten yessoensis
CACACACACACCCCTTGCCTCCCCTACCACCCATCCAACCCAGGGTTCCACCCTTGAAGCCGTTGCTCCAAGCTAAGAACATTGTGTGGGCGATTTGCAACATGGACAAAGTTCATTGATTCTTCTAAATATCACATATAGGTGTGGATGTGTGGTGTTTGTGTGACTCTCATGTTTCTACTACTAATTTGATTGAGTCATTTATCTAACTTTACAATCACCACTGGAAAATACTTAACGATTACATCAATATCCTCGTAGTAAATACACAATATGTACATGTTTGTGTGTTATACGTGATTCATACGTTATGTAAAAAAA
>NW_018444881.1:0-321 GCF_002113885.1 Mizuhopecten yessoensis
ACATGTCTGTCTGACCCTGTACGACCGTACATACAGCATGTCTGTAAGACCCTGCAGTACAACCACTAAACATTGATTTCCAGTAGATATGACCATTATTTAGTACATATACCCTTGCTGTATTGGTTCCCATGGTATGCATGTGTGGCAGATTTTAGTTGTACATAGGATTACTGTCACCTTCTATCTTCACACTAGAGGGAATTACCCTTTAGTTCAGTGATAGAGTATCTGACTAGGTAGTCTGGGGTCATGGTTTTGATTCCCGGTTGAAGTACACTACTCTCTTTCCTGTTACAAATGGTGTCTGTGGCCCTCCCT
>NW_018444882.1:0-321 GCF_002113885.1 Mizuhopecten yessoensis
CACAGGTAGTGACTAGATATCAGAGCAAGTCACAGGTAACACAGGAAGTGACTAGATATCAGAGCTTGTCACAGTTAAAACAGGTAGTGGCTAGATATCAGAGCTTGTCACAGGTAACACAGATAGTGACTAGATATCAGAGCTTGCCACAGGTAATGACTAGATATCAGAGCTAGTCACAGGTAACACAGGTAGTGGCTAGATATCAGAGCTTGTCACAGGTAATACAGGCAGTGACAAGATATCAGAGCTAGTCACATGTAACACAGGTAGTGACTAGATATCAGAGCTTGTCACAGGTAATACAGGTAGTGACATGAT
>NW_018444883.1:0-321 GCF_002113885.1 Mizuhopecten yessoensis
AATATCCGGGTTGGTATGGGAAGTTTCAATATGGCGGCTGAATCATAAACTGTAGATTTAGAATGCGCATGTCTATCCCGTATCTAACAGCTACTAACCAATGTTACGTCACAATTACTATTTATAAGATCTAAAATTAGAAACCTCTGGAAATTTCTTCATTTGGAGTTTGAAACTAGATGAACGTACATAATAAAGTGCTTTTTTATTTTCAACCTCAAAACATATATGTACATCCGGTCAATTTTTATCAAAATATTGATTATCATAATTTGCGTTTTTGATTTATGACTAAAAGATAACCGGGATGGTGAGATGATA
>NW_018444884.1:0-321 GCF_002113885.1 Mizuhopecten yessoensis
TTGTAAGCAGATGCTAACTTGTATAGAGAAGATGTGCAGTGATGTTTCTCAGCATTACAAGTATACAGATACAGTTTAACTGGTAAATGTTTTAGTGGTTAAATTGATATTTTTTAGTTGTACATGTAATTATTGAACTTGCCACCTGCATAGCTATTGAGATTATTTGTTATCTTCAACATTTCTAGTCATCTAAAATATAATGAGAGGAAATGATATCTAACTCTTTATGCTTAGATATTAATCTTGTCTGTGCGATTTAATTCTCAGGTGTACATACAAAAATGTACATGTACACTTAGTTTATACTGGAGAATTAAC
>NW_018444885.1:0-321 GCF_002113885.1 Mizuhopecten yessoensis
TTGTAGGCTCTCTCATTAAGTGTTTATATTATTGGGTATCAATTTTTAGGCTCTCTCATTTACTGTGTATATATTGGGTATGAGTTTGTAGGCTCTCTCATTTCCTGTTTATATATTGGGTATACGTTTGTAGGCTCTTTCATTTACCGTGAATATATTGGTTACACGTTTGTAGGCTCTCTCATTTACCGTTTATACTTCGGGTATAAGTTTGTAGGCTCTCCCATTTGGAGGCACGGTTGTCCAGTGGTAGGACGCCAGGCCCATGACCGAAGTGTTGCGGGTTCGAGTAACGGCACGGCACTGTGTTGTATCTTTGAG
>NW_018444886.1:0-321 GCF_002113885.1 Mizuhopecten yessoensis
AGTCAGCTGAAACAAAGTATGTAGAAAACCCGGAAGTTTACACAAAAGTCTGTAAAGTAGACTATGCCTCAAATAATATAAAATGTACTCACCTGTCACTTCTTACTGTTCTTACTGCTCTTAATATTTAACTGTCAGTCAATCTGATGTCAAACGACACTTTCAGGTCGATTTTGATTGTGATCCCAGTAGGCTAGAATACTTCCTACCAGGTGGCCTGACTGAATTTACTTATCCTGAACACCTATAAATAACTTTGGTAATTTGAACTGCAGTTTGACAGTGTAAGCGTGACAGAGCTTGGAGGACTTGTGTGTAATT
>NW_018444887.1:0-321 GCF_002113885.1 Mizuhopecten yessoensis
GCTTATATAGGATACTGTCCTATCTCTTGTTTACTATACACTGTTATGCTTTTGTGGTTATTTTGAGGTTGAAAATTCACGAATTGATTTGTTGGCAGGCTAGGTAAATCAGCTAGAAATGAGTCGCGATCGATATGGAATTTTAAGGGCCCAATAATAATAGCATTGTCAGTTTCTTCCTTACTTTTTGCCTATTAGAAAAAGTACGGTCAACGAAATTTAGAAAAACACATGCATATATTGAGGTAAAGGCTGCCACCTTTTTTCTTGAAACGGCTGACACAAGTAAGTCATTTCACACTCGTCTATCAAGCAACACGA
>NW_018444888.1:0-321 GCF_002113885.1 Mizuhopecten yessoensis
ATGCTGATATTTACACTTTTTGACACAAAAATAACACAAGTTAAAAATCATATTATTTGCATATATGGGTTACTCTGTTATAAAAATTATTCAGCTTGCTGCTAATTTAAAAAAGATCGGTCAAACACTTCTGGAATGAGGTGGTGCCCACATACATGTGGGGTGTTTTTTATCCCACAATACTCTAAACCTCGCGTTACATCGCGTTTAAAAATAGAAAAATGTACCCCAAAAACGAGACATCAATTACTATGATACCTGAGATTATATCAATTGTAAGTAATACAATCAGCTTATAACAATGGGATAAACAAAAGACGT
>NW_018444889.1:0-321 GCF_002113885.1 Mizuhopecten yessoensis
ATCCAATGTTTTCACGACACAAATTATTCCTTCTTGTTGTCCTGACCGTCATTTAAAAATCTTGCGAGGTCACGGTTATTCGAAATTACGGAACCAGCTTGTTAAACGGTACACGCTATAAAGGCTGTGGTCGTTTCGTTTAAACCTGCCCTTGATTGCGTGCAGTTCCATAATTTCTTCTTCTACCGAACCGACAGGCCGATTGATATTTGAAATATATCATCCCTGGTGCATGTTTTTCAAAGTTTGGAACAAACAAAAAATCGGTAAGTTAACGGCGCCACTAGGGGGCGCTTTGTGCTACATTGGCTAATTTTTCTG
>NW_018444890.1:0-321 GCF_002113885.1 Mizuhopecten yessoensis
TATACATCACTAGTTTTCAGAAAAAGTTGAAGCTACCTAGGAGGCCTCGTCACGACAATGCTAATAACGTCTTGTTAGTTTTGTGTGGTCAAGCTTTACCTATTACATTCGTTATTTCCAACAATGACCACTCCATGACATCTGTGGGAACAAATCTCGGATGAGGACACGCCATCAATGGTCAGATAGTGTAACGTGGCTCCTTACCACATTGATAAAATTGGTTGTGGCCCAGGTAACATAGAGGTCATGGATCGCTCCCCGGCACTCACACCAGTAAAAGGACTTCATCTTATATAACACAGACAGTACGGGTATTCA
>NW_018444891.1:0-321 GCF_002113885.1 Mizuhopecten yessoensis
ACATATTCCTCCGTTCCCGGTTCATCTTTCTCCCAGATCAAGGCTATAGCATCACCATTCTTCTCTGCATATCTGTCCACACAGTTAACTGCAAATATAATACAATCACAGTAATAATACAAATCCAGCATTGTATAGCCTAGTGCAGTCTAAATGAGCTATTGTAATCAAGCTGACTTTACATTTTACCACTGCCCCTGGAAGTGAGGGCAGCTGACTTTATATTTTATCTCTGTCCCTTGAAGTGAGGGCAGCTGCCTTTATATTTTACCTCTGCCCCTGGGAGTGAGGGAAGCTGCCTTTATATTTTACCTCTGTCCC
>NW_018444892.1:0-321 GCF_002113885.1 Mizuhopecten yessoensis
ACCCTTTCTTTTCTGGCCCTGTCATGTTTAAATTCTACAGCTTCTATATAGCTTTGTACCCCTCCCACCTCCCCCTTCATCTCGAGCTTCACCTTTGTACCTCAGTTTCAATTTGTGCCCCTGGTCAGTTGGGCCAGGTGCTTATACAGTCATGTAAAATGAACTTCAATTCTGCTGATTATTACTAAGTTACAATATACCTGAAATCTTTTTGCTGAACGGCACTTCCCAGGCGTACATCTTAATTAGTTTTATACAGGTAAGCAGCTCCGACATCATTCGTACCTGTGAGTTGATACAATTCACAATATAAATGAACTG
>NW_018444893.1:0-321 GCF_002113885.1 Mizuhopecten yessoensis
ATAAGAAAGTATCCCAATTATCCCGAGGAATGATGACCAGGTCCACGTCGGTAATTTAAGCGTAACGATGACCTGGAACCTTGTGTCTGTGTCGGAGGTCTCCTATTGGTTCCTGGTAGAGATTATGATTCTAGTTTTTGTATTGATCACAGCAACATTGAAACAGCCCTTGGTCAGACGCTAACTGCACTATCTTGAATAACCAACCGTTAACTCGATTGTCATCCGTTACTTCTGCGATTCTTGAACTAGTGCAGATCGACGTGGCAATGACCTAAATATTAATGATAAAAAATAGCATGCATGGAAGAAGTATACGAA
>NW_018444894.1:0-321 GCF_002113885.1 Mizuhopecten yessoensis
TACGTATGCTACGTATCTGTCTGTATGTATGCTACGTATCTGTCTAAGTATGCTACATATTTGTCTGTACGTATGCTACGTATGTGCTTGTACTTATCTGTCTGTACGTATCTGTCTGTATGCATGCTACGTATCTGTCTATACGTATGCTACGTATCTTTTCTGAACGTATACTAGGTACCAGCCTGAAGGTACGCCTGTTGTCGTGTATCTGTTTGAACGTCAGTTGTTGTGTACATGTCTGTACGTCTGTTGTTGTGTACATGTCTGTACGTGAGTCGTTGTGTACATGTCTGTATGTCAGTTGTTGTGTACATGGCT
>NW_018444895.1:0-321 GCF_002113885.1 Mizuhopecten yessoensis
GAAGAGAAAATTTACCCAGGACACTATATGCCAATTAAAATAAGTATTCTTATGATATGGCTATATGCTATACACCACAGCATAACAGGTGCTCAGCTTGCAGGTCTGCTTACTCTGATTGCAATTCATTGCATTGTTCCACACCCAGCCTTAAGGAGTTTGTACATGTTTAAAAGGTTTTTCGTAAATGTGAAATCTCCTGTAGTCAAACATTATTACTGCAATTTCTGCATGACATGTGTTGACAAGAATGCCAATAATTAGACAACATTGAAGATATATATGACAGCAAAATATACAAAGCCCTGGCAGATAACGAAG
>NW_018444896.1:0-321 GCF_002113885.1 Mizuhopecten yessoensis
AAAACTAATTCTGACCTAGAAAAGGGAAAGTTCATTTGAAAAATGTCATAATTGCCACATAACGATGATAAACGGGATTAAGCTCTCAGCAAAGCTTGGTGAGCTATTGCCACTATTTCTTCTCAAAAAATCAAATTTGGTAGGTAGCACCCCTAGGTGATGGCAAATTCAAATTTGCAAAAGAAAAGGGGCTGACTCCTTTTGCTGCCCACAAGGGGTCACATTAGGGGGCATCTAAAAAATAGTTTGATGAACTGTTGGTCCAATTTGATTCATTTAATATTTAATATGTATTACTCTTGGTACATATGTTAAACAAAG
>NW_018444897.1:0-321 GCF_002113885.1 Mizuhopecten yessoensis
ATCTGCTGGCCCCACTTTTTAACACTTGGGATTTACATCACTTCTGTTTCTCCCTTATCTACACCTTCTATTCGGCGGTATCTCCACACGTTCTCATATGACTTTAGCTTTTGCGAGGATGTTAAATCCCAAATCAAGCAAACT
This sequence comes from Mizuhopecten yessoensis, assembly GCF_002113885.1. Lineage (NCBI taxonomy): Eukaryota > Metazoa > Mollusca > Bivalvia > Pectinida > Pectinidae > Mizuhopecten > Mizuhopecten yessoensis. Next base: position 145 of record NW_018444897.1, read on the forward strand.
TGTGTCCACCCAGCATCAATATCGTTCTCACATATAAACATAGCTTTGTATCAACCTTCTTTAATTTTGGTCCTTAACTGGTACATGAGTGATGACCTTTAGGGAAGCGATCATTTCCATATCGTCATATTGCTTTTGCACAAAAGAAATTCCACAAAACTGATAAAATTCTTAATT
>NW_018444898.1:0-321 GCF_002113885.1 Mizuhopecten yessoensis
CTGAAGGTATTCACCAGGTAAAACCACAGTGCGTTTGGGATTGCGCAGTAGGAAAGTCTGGGAATGTCGCACGCTGGAATGTGAAGATCGACTAGTTGAAACGCCGTAATTGATAACCTAAGTACCATTTATCACGATCTGCCATTTCGCTGGGCGAACGCCAATGTCATTTCGGGACATAAACGGGATTCCTGCCATAATATCAACATTTAACTGGTGCAAAACTAGAGCATCAAGTTCAAAGTTAAGGATTCCTCGAGTGATGGAGCAGTGCACTTCTCCTACATACATGGGAGTAACATCGTCTGCCTGACGAGCAAC
>NW_018444899.1:0-321 GCF_002113885.1 Mizuhopecten yessoensis
ACCACGAATTCCGACAAAAACCTGACATCGTTATAATCACGTTACCCATTAATAACCTGGCATTGATATCGACAGCAACCACAACCTAGTACTGTCATAAACATCAGGTTATTGTCTTAACATCAAAGATTACCATACATCAATATATGGTTAATTGTTTAACACACAACCAATCACAATAATAGAACGATATTTTGATATTATTCCCTGACGTCACACGACCCACCACTGTATCATTATGATGTTTTGGTATATCCAGACATACCGAACGCATCACTGTCTACCTTAGACAATTCAAGGTTTTCCCCTCGTCATTGTTGT
>NW_018444900.1:0-321 GCF_002113885.1 Mizuhopecten yessoensis
TAGTTAACATATCTGGAAAGATTCATTGAAATTGGTCTATTACTTTAGAAGGGTTAGTCCGGACAAACTAAGGACGGACGGACGGACAGACGGACAGACATGCTGATTCCAGTATTATAAATATCTGTTGTTTCAACAACTTTAAAGAGTTCGAGAAAAATAAGTATTACACGCTAGTGACGAATAGGCGAAAATGCACAACACCCATTCACCTTTCCCGATATATAATAATCTCTTTGCCAACGATGCAGTCAATTGACATTCTGCCTTCGACTAACGCTAGCCAAGAGGTTTATTGCTTTTCTTAATATTAGTTATATC
>NW_018444901.1:0-321 GCF_002113885.1 Mizuhopecten yessoensis
GGTGCAGAGGAGCGGGGCCTAATAGGGGAAACATAGCAAATTCTTAAAACTCCTTCTTCTTATATAGGATTGACAGGATTTTGCCCAATTGCATATTAGTATAACCTCTGAATAACCATGTGATACACTACCAGCAACATAAGTCACATCAAGTACTGTTTCTGTATTACAATTAAGCAATCTATAATTTATTATAACATTCATTTCCATAAAAAAATACATCAAGAAATATTGATACTGGATATGATGTCGCAGACATCATAAAGGTTATGTTTAAAAAAATGTACATTCAAAGATAATCTCACAATACACCATGATTTC
>NW_018444902.1:0-321 GCF_002113885.1 Mizuhopecten yessoensis
TTTTCCTTAGTAACATACTATCCTCTTCTGTTTTAATATTCCTTTCTTCCTTAGTAACATACTATCCTCTTCTATTTTAACTTTCCTTTTTCCTTGTAACCTACTATCCTTCACTATTCTAACTTTTCTTTTTTCCTTAGTAACATACTATCATCTTCTATTTTAACTGTCGTTTTTTCCTTAGTAACCTACTATCCTCTTCTATTTTAACTTTCTTTTTTCCTTAGTGACATACTATCCTATTCTATTTTAACTTTCCTTTTTCCTTAGTAACATACTATCCTTTTCTATTTTAACATTTATTTCTTCCTTAGTAACATA
>NW_018444903.1:0-321 GCF_002113885.1 Mizuhopecten yessoensis
AGGGTGCAGAGGGGCGGAGCTCAAAAGGGAAATTGAGGTTTAATTAAATCTTTAAAAATACCTTCTCCTTATGTACCATTTGAGAGATTTTATCCGAATTTTGCCTGGAGTATCCTTGGGAAAAGGGTCTTAATCTTTTTTATAAATGATGGGTGTGGCTCCTTTGGGTGCAGATTTGCGAGGCTCAATAGGGGAATTTGAGGTTTAATTCTTTAAAATACTTCTCCTTATGTACTATTGGAGGGATTGTTTGTAATAAGAATAATTTCCAACGGTTGCTTTATTATTCAGGTGCCCTCTGGGCCTCTTGTTTTATTTTAT
>NW_018444904.1:0-321 GCF_002113885.1 Mizuhopecten yessoensis
AATACATTTACTCCTTTATCCCTTTTTTGATCTATTAACACATCACGTTCAAAACGACACTCGTCCACAATGACATACAAATGTAGTGTATTTAGCTGACCTTGTTTACCAACCTTTAGAACCTTAATACCAAGGATTGATGAGACTTAAATGGACGAAATCGCCATATAGTCTTTCTCGACATACCATTTTAATAGATTCTTCTTTTTCGTATTGAAGTGATCATTTAATATGGGGAAGGAAATCCCATAATCACAAAGGAGTATCAATCATGTCGATGGTGGATTTCCAATACACCTTATTGATTTATTTACCCCCACC
>NW_018444905.1:0-321 GCF_002113885.1 Mizuhopecten yessoensis
GCATGATAATGACAACCGTTATGCTATTCTTTCAGTCGTTTTCGGGAGAGAAAAAAATCAAACTTGTCTATAAATAATATCGAACTATGCATATCAGTGCCCAACATAATAGTTATATCGGATAAATATGTGACAGAACTAACTGGTCATTTGAAAGAAAACAATTTATGAAACATCAAAATACATCTGAAGGAATAGATAGACACTTACCCATCGGACAAATAACCAAAAGAACAAAACTACCTGAAAAAGAGCCATACTGTGGTATAAATTGAATCTTATCTAAACTGAAGGAAAGGAGGCAGGGAGGGGAGGAAGGAA
>NW_018444906.1:0-321 GCF_002113885.1 Mizuhopecten yessoensis
AAAAAAAATAAAAAATGGCTTATCTTTCTGTCGCCTGTTGCTTCTACTCTCCAGATTGAGTGTCATAAGACGACCTAAGCTCTAAGTCATGGCCATATATTAATTTTACGAACAAAGAAACTAAAGTCAGTGAAAAATTTAAAGGTTGATAAGGTCATTAAAACCACGTCGCCATGCTATTAATTTACTCTGAAGCAAGTTCAAAACTCAATGAATTTCTATTAACCATTCAAAATCTACAACCATGTGTTTCTTTCAATAAAAATCGACAAACGCCTCTTCTCGACCATTCAGATCTCGAATAATCAGATGTTCCGACCG
>NW_018444907.1:0-321 GCF_002113885.1 Mizuhopecten yessoensis
TTCCAGTGTTTAAATACAGATTGACATTCAATTTCCACTTAGGAAAGGTTGAGATTTTCAAAATGAAAGAACACACTCTTTTTAATTTTGTGTCTGCCAAACAATATTCAAAATTCAATCACGAAAGATTGCGATGATAAATGAAACCATCGCGTTCCGCGATTGGTACGCTAAAGATCACGAAACGTCAGCAAGACCCACCGGCACCGTGTTCGCTGCGCTCACTCATACAGATGCAGTACAGGCGGATGAATAGACGAACAAAAGGTGAAAAATTACATTCTTCTTCGAGACCGGTATACTGACTAGGAAATGATTTTG
>NW_018444908.1:0-321 GCF_002113885.1 Mizuhopecten yessoensis
CTATATACAGAGACAAAAAAGAATACACACACAAACACACACAGACATACATACACTTACAGTTACACACCCACACAAATTAGTATATAAATAAGTTATTAATAAATAAATGGTATTCGTGACAGTATACAGACAAAAATCAAAAGCACACAAAAGACAAAGGACAAGACAAGTGGGACAAAACAAGAACAAGGGAAACCTAGGTCAGAAAGATGTAAAATTTAATATCTTTTAATTTTTATATTTGCAACCAGTGATGCTTTTGTGTGTTCATTTTTTTATTTTTAATGTTACTTTTAGATATTAGAATTTTGTGAGCTT
>NW_018444909.1:0-321 GCF_002113885.1 Mizuhopecten yessoensis
TTGTGAGGTTTTAACATATATGAGTTCGCAGTGTTAACTGTAAACTGTACACCTAATCCTGAAACCTTTGCCCAAACCTTTCGATATTTTCCCACTCTTAACTGTTAACTAAACCCTGAAACCTACACACCCTACTGCTGTCTAGTTACTACTGTTAACTATTTAATCTGAACCATACAGCTTACATTAACTATAATTAGACGCATATGTGGTCAATGTTCACTTTGAAGATTAATCACTCAATATAAACGCAACTATGATATAATCAAATAGCACAAACACCAACAAAGAAGGCCGTTTACAGGGGCGTTTCTATGATAT
>NW_018444910.1:0-321 GCF_002113885.1 Mizuhopecten yessoensis
GACTGAAACCGACCCACCTGATACGTCAGACGTGATGAATGAGTCCAAGAAACAATTCAGGAAACAGTTCAGTGAAGAATCGACCAATCAGGGAGATAGAGCCACGTCACTCAGATGGAGCATGCGCAGAAAAGCAAAGAGTCAGCGAGGTGGAAAACTGTATGTGAAGACCACACCTCCTCATTTTGAGAGCAACCTAAAACGGACGAAACGTAAGTGGCTGTCATTCAAGCTTAAAAACTCGATGAAATAGGTTGTTAACAAGATGGCAGCACAATATTTTGACGATTTACTCGATTCGGTGTCATGTGGTGACGAAAA
>NW_018444911.1:0-321 GCF_002113885.1 Mizuhopecten yessoensis
AAAAACGTGTTTCCTGGTACAGATGCTATATTGATGAAGCAATGGATTCCTCCCGACCCGTTCTTCTTGTTTGAAACAAACGCGCCTGTTATTTTGGAAAACATGACTTCTTCGTTTGGCAAAGACAAAATATAATGACTTCCCCAGCATGTTACCATGCGAACACACTCTAGGAACGTGGGCTTGTTCCGTGAATCATAGCAAGCAGCTGTTTACAGTAAAAAAAAAAACCCACGTAGAACCAAGTTGTTAGTCTTAATTTATGACATCTTATCGTTAATGTTTATACGTAGTTCATTCTATCGAATTTATGACATTGTT
>NW_018444912.1:0-321 GCF_002113885.1 Mizuhopecten yessoensis
TCGTCCTTGTGTGCTGACACTTTGGTATATTTTGTCCTTATGTTTTGACGCTGTGGTATATTTTGTCCTGATGGTTGACGCTATGGTATATTTCGTCCTGATGTGCTGACACTATGGTATATTTTGTCCTTATAATTTGACGCTGTGGTATATTTTGTCCTTATGTGATGACGCTGTGGTATATTTCGTCCTTGTGTGCTGACACTGTAGTATATTTCGTCATTGTGTATTGACGCTGTGGTATATTTCGTCCATGTGTGCTGACACTGTGGTATAGTTTGTCCTTATGTTTTGACGCTGTGCCATATTTTGTCCTGATGT
>NW_018444913.1:0-321 GCF_002113885.1 Mizuhopecten yessoensis
CTGAGGGAGAAAGACAAAGATGTTAAAAGGAACATGGGGAGAGATAAGCGGCAATGACTTGGATACACTGGCTACAGAGGCAAAGACAGCAGCAAATCAGGGAAACACGAAGGGTGTATATGACATCACAAAGCAATTCTGTAATGAAAGACCAAAGCGCATAGGAATGGAAAAGAGCAAGGAAGGGGATATCTTAACAAAGGATAGTGATGTGAAAAACATATGGAAGGAACTTTTTGACGAAATATTAAACAGGCCTGATCCAACCAGAACCTGCACATATTGACACAGATTGTATTGAGGAATTAGAAATTGATACAG
>NW_018444914.1:0-321 GCF_002113885.1 Mizuhopecten yessoensis
CTATCATCAACCATTTACTAGGTCAGGCTATTCCATCTAATGTTTTGACATGTACGTGTAACAATTGTTTACTTTCCAAGTAAATACGTATATGCGCAAACGATGAAAAAATGTTAGATCAAGAAACCCTCCCTAACTGATCATATTTAATGGTTGTATTATTGCATTGGCTAGTGATTAATGTACCGGTGCCTTTGTATACTGATATCTCATTGCAAGGAATATTGTATGCCATGGCATTTTGTGTTTTGTTGTATTGATTCGCTGATGAACAACCTGTCCAAGGGATAATACAGAACTTGAACGATGTGTAGCTGCTTG
>NW_018444915.1:0-321 GCF_002113885.1 Mizuhopecten yessoensis
TATGCATGATGTCAATGTAATGTATACCTAATCACGTAACGTCAAAGTTATGTATACCTGACGTAACGTCAATGTCATATATACCTGACGTAACGTCAATGTTATGTATACCTGATCTCCTAACGCCAATGTTATGTATACCTGACATAACCTCAATGTTACGTATATCTTATCACGTAACGTCAATGTTATGGATACATGAAGTAACGTCAATGTCATGAATTGTAAACCGGACGTAACGTGAATGTAATGTATACCTGACGTAACCTCAATGTTATGTAAACATGACATAGCGTCAATGTTATGAATACCTAACGTAAC
>NW_018444916.1:0-321 GCF_002113885.1 Mizuhopecten yessoensis
TTTGCGACACTATTTTTTTAGTTCCGGAAACTACACATCCGCTCGTAGTCTTTAAAACTGTACCGGGTTTTGAAATCGATGTTCTATGTTACGATACATCTACAGCAATAATTAGACGTTGACTCGGTAGTAGTAGCAAATATTTGTTCAATATGAATTTTATATATCGACATGCATATACAGGAACTACACAACAATTAGTGAAATCAAGCACATAACGTATGGAATAGTGCGCTAGCATGGTATACGGAAATATAATTTCGTTTATAATACCGTACCCGAAGGCGGTTCAAAGATCCGGATAGGAACTTCGAAATATTG
>NW_018444917.1:0-321 GCF_002113885.1 Mizuhopecten yessoensis
GTTCTTCTCCTGGCTGATTTGCAATTGTTTTTATATGAGAGTGAGTTTATCAAGAAATGTAACAGAGACCTTTAACTTTTAATTCAGACATATCATTGTTGTGTTGCCTTGGAATAACAAGCGATTTATTTATTTATATCGATTGTAATTACCCTCCTGAACTTGAAATCAATGACATTATACGAAATCCTCTGCATCAAATAGTAATTTGGTTAGGTTTGGTTTAAAATTGTTTAACGTCCTATCAACAGCGATGGTCATTTAAGGACGACCTCTCCTGTGTGCAAGATGCATGCGCGAGTGTATGCGTGTGTGTTTTGG
>NW_018444918.1:0-321 GCF_002113885.1 Mizuhopecten yessoensis
TTGTGTAACAAGAAACTTTTCATAATCCATACTTACCAACATGAAGAAAATATTTGGGAATAACAAAATGCTACGTTATTTCAAATAAAATTATTTTATATTTGTATTGTGTAATCAAGTGAAATAGAAAAAATACCTCTATGACGATACACAGGGTAAAGGTCGACACAAAACAAATAATCAACATGTTTAACGAAACCAAAAATGTCACCACGTTAGAACAAAACTTACCACTGATTCAACCCACAACGACAAAACCATCAAAATCAACACACTAGAACAAAAATATTACAACTGCGCCAAGGCACAAGGACGAATACA
>NW_018444919.1:0-321 GCF_002113885.1 Mizuhopecten yessoensis
AAATGAGTACTTGGTTCGTTCCAAAAGACGAATATTTTCAAATTATCAATGCCCTGAAGGATCATTTATGATGGAACCGAAACAAACTAGGGATCATACTTATACTACAGTATACATATACAAATCCCTTGCTTTGGTTAGACAAATCGACAGCCGGAAGCCATCTTAAGCAATGATATTTTCCAGACAAAAAATGCGTTTATAAAAGTATCCCAAAATGATCCCTTCTTTGATTTCAATTTTCTTTTAGTGAGGTTTAAACCTAAACATTACCCAGACAAAACCACCCAGTAAAATTCAAATGAGTACTTGGTTCGTTCC
>NW_018444920.1:0-321 GCF_002113885.1 Mizuhopecten yessoensis
CATGTGTAATTTGAAGATATACAGCAAGTCCAGAAACGTAGGTTAATATTGAAAACAAAGTAAGTTGCAGTAATCTATAGTAAGCTTATGATGTGTATCATTCAAAGTGTAACAATACTCACTCAGAAATACTAAAAACAGAGTCACATTAGTATAACAATAATCCTAATAATACGGATTAAGAACTAATAGTTGCTCGATTTAAAAGTCGCTACAGTTTCCATCTTTAATGATTTTCATAACTAAAAATGATTAACAAATTCGATAAGTTTGTGGTCGGCATTTCGTGCCCCAAGTAGAATTGAAGTTAATACGCAACGG
>NW_018444921.1:0-321 GCF_002113885.1 Mizuhopecten yessoensis
AAATAAATACTGTAGGACTCAGGTGACCGTTAAGGCCCATGGGACCTTTGTTCATTAATGTCCCGAAACATTAACCTTTTTTTTTCTAAAAGATTTATCAAAGCTATAGTCAACAGAGTCAAGTGCATTGGCAAAGTTTTTGGCATGGGGATCTTTAAAGTGCATTTATTATCAGCACGCTTTTACAGGAATAAGTTTTATCTATATAAGACAGCACGCCATTCGTGACTACTTTAGCGCATATAATACCAAAAAACTTATTTATATTTTTCTGTCTATCCATCCATGTTCTTGTCTTACCTTGTCAGAAAGGTGTATTTC
>NW_018444922.1:0-321 GCF_002113885.1 Mizuhopecten yessoensis
CAATAGGTCACTTGAGCTAAAGCTCAGGTGACCTAAAAAAGTGTTCTAGCAGATTTTTCAGGAATATATATATTTGAGTTTCTATTAAAATTCTAATAAATGTATTTTATATAAGTGTCCCACCTTCCCACACAACCAACTTTTAAGAAGCCGTGCTTTACAACATGAATATGGTAGTACAGATAAGAAGGTTGCTTGGTTGATGGTCATACTTTGTGAATTCTGGCTGCATTTCACTGGAGAATAACCAGTTGGCAACAGAGGATGGCTCTACAATCTGTGTCTTCAGGAGCTTGTCCACAAGTACTACCATCATCTACA
>NW_018444923.1:0-321 GCF_002113885.1 Mizuhopecten yessoensis
TAAAAGTGGATTTCCACAGGGATTGTGTATAGTAAATTAAATTATTAGGATTGACTTGAATACATGTTTCATGTTATGGAGCTATGACACAAAAAACCGGAGTGTGCTCTCATCATAAACCACTTCGGTTTATTTACAGTACATTCCATTTTTTTTGTCTTATATCTCAATAACATGAAACATATATTTAAGTTAAACCTTTAAAAAAATCCTTGAATATTTTAAGCATAAGCTTAAGGCGAAAGGACACATCTGTATACATGGCAGATCCAGAGACCTAGTGTGTGTGTGTGTGTGTGTGTGTGTGTGTGTGTGTGTGTG
>NW_018444924.1:0-321 GCF_002113885.1 Mizuhopecten yessoensis
CATGACCATTCCTAAACAATAAGAATCTAAAATCATTAACAATTTCCTTCATTATCGTTAAGAAATGAACTGTAAGTCCCCCCCATAACTTTGCTCCTGGTAACGTGGGGCACATCTGAGGTGTTTTTGCTGTAGGTTGTCTACAAGTCCTGCACCTACAGACCTTGACATTGGTCAGGAAAGGGATGCAATGGCGTACATGTAAAACCATATGTCATTGGGATTTCTGTCTCGGTGTTCCATATTCTGTCTAAACACATAACATTTAATGAGAAAAGAAATGATGAGCAACAACACCACTGAATCCGTTACAAAATGTAA
>NW_018444925.1:0-321 GCF_002113885.1 Mizuhopecten yessoensis
AGACTACCGTGCTTTCGAACAGCTATATCTAGTTTATTAATTAGAAGATAGTTGGGGAATATTGTCTCTTTAGACTAAGTCAAATAACTTTGACTCGGCATACAGACTATTCTTACGCATAATGGAATCTTTAATATGAAAAATAGTTGTATATTTTGGAATATCCTACCTTCGATATTCTCGGTTAACGCATCATTAGACGAATTGTACAAACAACATTTCGGTATTACCCAGAAGCTGGCATTCTTGCATTGACTTACATGTATGTACAACTTAACTTTAATATTAAATTAGTCATTTTTTATTTCAAATACAACTTGC
>NW_018444926.1:0-321 GCF_002113885.1 Mizuhopecten yessoensis
AGACAAGCAAGTTTTGCATTTATCCATGATCAGCTTTCCCTTGAAAATGAACTGCTTGGTGACAACAATCTAATCTTCTGTACTAAATAAAAATATATTTGAAAGTGTACAAAGTTTCATTATCAAATCGAAGCGATTTGTATAAGTTTTCACATGCAAACTTATGTTTACAGGTTGCATTGTATGGATTATATTGCTCAAGTAGCTAATTATGTGAATTGAAGCTATTTTGTTGCGGTACACTATTAGTTTATTTTCTTCTGAATACGACATCAATCTCGAAATTTTCTTTTTCCCTTCCTCTCTCATTTATCTTTACAT
>NW_018444927.1:0-321 GCF_002113885.1 Mizuhopecten yessoensis
AGAGCGTATGAGTAGTACGCATAACGTAACAAAGGTAACGAGTAACAAGAAATACACTTGAAGCTTTCTTCATAACTAGGGGATTTTTCAATTCTCTGCTCAGCAGACGCAGAATAAATTGAAATCGATCTGCTGCTGTCGAAAAAAATACATCAGTTTCATCCTTTTGTCGATACCTTCAATCTATTTAATCTTTAAATAAGATGTTGTTAGTTTATCAAGGTCGTTCTTTGTACACATAACCGATGTTAACTGTTAAAATCCAACTTACTTTTAAGTATAAAGGGTAAAGAAATCACCTTAGAAATATCAATAGCTTAC
>NW_018444928.1:0-321 GCF_002113885.1 Mizuhopecten yessoensis
CCTGGATATGGTACGCCCTCCTCCTAGACCCACGCCATATAAGACGTCATGATACGATACGACCAGTGACCCTCCTATCTTTTAATATAATAATAGAATTTGTAACATATATATTTTATTAGCCCAGTAACTTATAGATCCCCCCTTAAGACCCTCTTAATATCAGCCAATTTTTACTTATTTTATTTTTATTGCTCAAACATTCATCTAAATTTTCTTCTAAAACATAAAAAAATACACCATTAAAAAAAGGTAAAACCCCGCATACACTATATTGACCCCTCGGATAATCTCAGACTCCGGCCAAGCCTGACAAAGAAA
>NW_018444929.1:0-321 GCF_002113885.1 Mizuhopecten yessoensis
ACTAGGCCTCGAGATCAGAATCTAAGTTGAGCATGAGAACGGTTTTATGAATACTGACCCCGACTAATCAAAAATGTATTCAAAGACAAAGCTGATGTTCCATTTACAATTTCAAGTCCTTGTAAACACTTATTTTTTAATAACAATCACGGAAATTACCGATGTAAATTGTTAACAATAGCAAGAGCAGATATAAACAGGCAAAACATGATATATTTGGGCAGGTCACACAAATCAGGTTGTGATGTCTTGGAATGAAGTATCTGAGTATCGTGGATAATTCTGTCAACAGCTAGAATAGCATTTTACTGTAGGTTAATA
>NW_018444930.1:0-322 GCF_002113885.1 Mizuhopecten yessoensis
TTAAATCTTTTGATCTTTAAAAACGTTAATATTATTCTTAATTAGTGTATAATTGATCATTATTAGTCATACATATAGCAATTCATTGAAATGATTCAGGGGGACGTATATTTGGATCAATAATGCATTATCGAAGTTATACAATGTAACAAGTACGAACATAAAGCCACGATTTGTTAAATACCCCACGCAACCAAGTCATTACGGTTGTAGACTACATTTAAGACACTGTATACTTCGAAATTGTAGACTAAGATACTGTAAATTTAGAGACTGAAGACTAAGTGTCTTCAGTCTAAGTGACGGTAAGCTTAGAGACTGT
>NW_018444931.1:0-322 GCF_002113885.1 Mizuhopecten yessoensis
GTGCCAATGACAGCATTCACACCGAGTTTCATTAACATTGAAATAACAACTGACCCCGAGCTAGGACCAGGAACATGGAATTTGAACAAAATCTCAATTTTGACAATTTTTGGTTATCGGGTCCCAGGGGGTCTAGAAACCGTGCCGGTGCACGGATTTTGAAAGGTTGCACATACAGGGGGTGCAAATGACAGCATTAACACCGAGTTTCATTAACATTGAAACAGGAACTCATCCCTAACTAGGACCAGGAACATGGAATTTGAAGAAAATCTCTATTTTGACAATTTTCGGGTATAGGGTCCCAGCGGATCTAGAAAAC
>NW_018444932.1:0-322 GCF_002113885.1 Mizuhopecten yessoensis
AATGTTACTTATAGAAGTAAACTATTGTTACTAGATACCTCTAATAATACTTATAGGAGTAAACTATTGTCACTAGATACCTCTAATGTTACTTATAGGAGTAAACTATTGTCACTAGATACCTCTCTAATGTTACTTATAGGAGTAAACTATTGTTACTAGATACCTCTCTAATGTTACTCATAGGAGTTAACTGTTGTTACTAGATACCTCTCTAATGTTACTTATAGGAGTAAACTATTGTCACTAGATACCTCTAATGTTNCTAATGTTTCTGATAGGAGTTAACTGTTGTTACTAGATACCTCTAATGTTACTTATA
>NW_018444933.1:0-322 GCF_002113885.1 Mizuhopecten yessoensis
AGGTGAGTTCAAATACATGACCTTGCACCGGAAATGCATTCAGCCTCGACATCGTAAACGTAGTACACAAGCGGTGTCCGGGGGCTAAATTTACCTGTAACAGTTGCTCTAGAAACAGTTATCGCCAACCGTTTTTTTCTATTGTCGACAGTAATTTAAACAAAAGCCCCACATCGACATTTTCGCCAAGAGCAGTTTCAAATCGCCAATCACGTTTTACTTTCGCAAGTGTCGATCGCCAGCGCAAGCCCTGGACTATATGATACCACGGACTTAAATCGAATATAAATCTGTGATGATACACATACATTTTTACCTTATT
>NW_018444934.1:0-322 GCF_002113885.1 Mizuhopecten yessoensis
GCCACCAGGAAAAAACCGTGATGATTCCATAACACTCGACTGCATAAGCTATACTTCATCCTGGAAAACATTTTCAAGCTAAAGTATGATATTTCTGAGATTGAATCTTCAGCTGAATTACATACAACAAATGAAATTTTATCAGCTCTTTCTCAATAAAAGCAAAGTGAGCAGGGGCTCACCGACACACCCCAACCCCACAAAGAGGTCAAGTGTGACAATCTAATCAGGTATTGAACTTTCCATTACCATGCTTTGGTGTAAATATGAACTAAAACTGTTCATGGGTTCATCAGATATGTTGTACATTTGTACTATAGAC
>NW_018444935.1:0-322 GCF_002113885.1 Mizuhopecten yessoensis
GTCATAGTATATCAGGTGACTTACATCGTACCAGTCATAGTATATTGGATGACTTACACCGTACCAGTCATAGTATATCGGATTACTTACATCGTACCAGTCATAGTATATCGGATTACTTACATCGTACTAGTCATAGTATATATGATTACTTACATCGTACCAGTCATAGTATATAAGGTGACGTACACCGTACCAGTCATAGTATATCAGGTGACTTACATCGTACCAGTCATAGTATACCGGATGACTTACATCGTACCAGTCGTAGTATATCGGATTACTTACACCGTACCAGTCATAGTATATCAGGTGACTTACA
>NW_018444936.1:0-322 GCF_002113885.1 Mizuhopecten yessoensis
ACTTGAATTATATTTAAGGTCACAGGAGTCAAATATGTAAAAAAATTTACTTTAAATGACTTCTGAAAAACCAAAATGCAAAGGGTGGCGATATGTGAGCAGTAGCATGCTCAGATGAAGAGCTATCAAGATTGTTCATGTGAGTGACCTTGACACTCTTTCAAGCTCACATCTGGTCATTTGTGTATAAATCTTTAAAAGTCATCTTCGTAATAAACAAAACGTATAGGGAAGTGCTGTTTAGCAAGTTGCATTATGGGATGAAGGGCTATAAAGCTGGTTTAACTTAATGTTCTTGTTTGACTTTCAAGGTCACAGTGGT
>NW_018444937.1:0-322 GCF_002113885.1 Mizuhopecten yessoensis
GGCTTATCACTATCAATATACAATAGGAATGGACTTATTACTGAAATTCATAGGAGGCTTATCACTATTAATATCAAATAGGAATGGGCTTATTACTGAACATCATATGGGGGCTTATCACTATCAATATACAATAGGAATGGGCTTATTACTGAACATCATAGGAGGCTTATCACTATCAATATCAAATAGGAATGGACTTATTACTGAACATCATAGGAGGCTTATCACTATCAATATANTGAACATCATAGGAGGCTTATCACTATCAATATAGAATAGGAATGGGCTTATTACTAAACATCATAGGGGATTTATCAAT
>NW_018444938.1:0-322 GCF_002113885.1 Mizuhopecten yessoensis
TAACACTTGATCATGGTTATTCGAGTCAAAACACATGTTTGGTCATGATCAGATACCAGAGCATGCTAACCCTGTTCTAATCATAACACTATTGGCTAGTCAGTTGTAACACCATTCTGTCACGCAAACGTCAAACTACAAAGTTAATCTGAGAGATAATAAAAAAAAAAATCAGACCAAAATCTGGGGTATAACCTCGGGTGTATTTGTATCATGACTGTGTACAGTTTATTTAAACATTTCAATGAAAGAATTNAAGAATTCCTACAACAAAAATAACTGTTCCATGTTTCTGCAGAATGTTACACAAAGCATTTCGGTA
>NW_018444939.1:0-322 GCF_002113885.1 Mizuhopecten yessoensis
CCTACAGGTACTCGTTGACAATGTAGCCATACTCTCTGTCCAACGTCGAAGTCTGGATCTTTGGCCTTTTTATCATGCTGTTTCTTGTATTTCAGCTGTGCTTTCTCTATGTTGCCTCTTGCAACTTTCCTAAAGACCTCATGAGTTTGTATGAGTTTTCTGATATGTGATTCTGTTGTTTTGGGGAGATTTTCCTTTGGAATCAACGCTGTGTCAATGGGCATACAGCACTCTTGTCCAAACAAGAGGAAATATGGGGAAAATTGTGATGATTGTATGGATGGTACAGCTCTAAAGCTCAACATGATACTTGGTAGTATCT
>NW_018444940.1:0-322 GCF_002113885.1 Mizuhopecten yessoensis
AAAGGGTTCTCAGTTTTGGTTAAAAGGAGGGTATGGTCCCTCTGGAGGAAGAGGGGCGGGGCCAAAAAGGGGGAAAATAGGTAAATCTTTAAAAATCTTCTTCTTCTCAACCAATAGAAGGATTTTGACCCAATTTGTCCTAGAGCATCTTTGGACAAAGGAGACTCAAGTTTGTATAAACGGAGGGTGTGGCCCCTCTGGGGGCGGAGGGGCGGGGCCCAATAGGGGAAAGAGAGGTGTTTTTTTCTCCTGCTTTACAAGTGAAGGGATTTAAAGCAAAGAGGATTTTTTTTCTCCTACTATACAAGTGAAGGGATTTAAA
>NW_018444941.1:0-322 GCF_002113885.1 Mizuhopecten yessoensis
CCCGTTTCTCGTTACAGTTATCTACCTACCGTGTGATAAAGGGACCTGGTTCTCGTTACAGGTATCTATGTACCGTGTGATAAAGGGACATGTTTCTCGTTACAGGTATCTATGTACCGTGTGATACAGGGTTCCCGTTTCTCGTTACAGGTATCTATGTACCGTGTGATACAGGGTTCCCGTTTCTCGTTACAGGTATCTACGTACCGTGTGATACAGGGACCTGTTTCTCGTTACAGGTATCTACGTACCGTGTGATACAGGTTCCCGTTTCTCATTACAGGTATCTACGTACCGTGTGATACAGGTTCCCGTTTCTCGT
>NW_018444942.1:0-322 GCF_002113885.1 Mizuhopecten yessoensis
TGTGGAGCATCCTTGGGTAAAGGGAAACCAATTTTGTATAAACAGAGGGTGTGACCCCCCTTGGACCTGAGGGGCGGGGCCCAATAGGGGAAATAGAGGTAAAACCATTGTAATCTCTTCTACCATAGGGATTAAGGGATATTTTATCCTAATTTAGTATGGAGCATCCTTTAGCAAAAGGGACTCAATTTCGTATAAACAGCGAGTGTGGCCCCCCTGGGGGCAGAAGGGAGGGGCCCAATAGGAGAAACATAGCAAATTATTCAAAATCCTTCTTCTTCGGTAGGAACGACAGGATTTTGTCCAAATTTGGTATGAAGCA
>NW_018444943.1:0-322 GCF_002113885.1 Mizuhopecten yessoensis
CATTAAACATTAGAACAAAAAGTATTATCATAGGAAAGTTGAGAACATTAGGTATACTTTCCTTTGCTCCCGGAGAATTGTTAAATCTTGCTCCACCATTACAAATGTTCGGATGTTCAGATGGTGATCCGGCGTTCGTTATTCAATCATTCCGTTTGGTATCAGTATTCTTTAGGAATTTCGGAAGGGATCGTGAAGCAACTTGGCATGAATGGTCTCCTTTCCTTAGTCCGTAGTTGCGATATAACTCCAAATAAAAGTGGATTAGGAAAATAAGACTGACAGGCAGGATATGTTAACACTATTTCTCAGTAAATAAGAA
>NW_018444944.1:0-322 GCF_002113885.1 Mizuhopecten yessoensis
TACACAGGAATGAGTTGTGTCCTATAATGTGTACACAGGAATGAGAAGGGTCCTATATTGTGTACACAGGAATGAGTTGTGAACATTTAAATGATGTCCTATAATGTGTACACAGGAATGAGTTGTGTCCTATATTGTGTACAAAGGAATGAGTTGTGTCCTATAATGTATACATAGGAATGAGTTGTGTCCTATAATGTGTACACAGGAATGAGTTGTGTCCTATATTGTGTACACAGGAATGAGTTGTGTCCTATAATGTNGTGTACAAAGGGAAGAGTTGTGTCCTGAAATGTGTACATAGGAATGAATTGTGTCCT
Organism: Mizuhopecten yessoensis; assembly: GCF_002113885.1. Lineage (NCBI taxonomy): Eukaryota > Metazoa > Mollusca > Bivalvia > Pectinida > Pectinidae > Mizuhopecten > Mizuhopecten yessoensis. Next base: position 321 of record NW_018444944.1, read on the forward strand.
AT
>NW_018444945.1:0-322 GCF_002113885.1 Mizuhopecten yessoensis
TGCAAACTCAACTGCGACATTCGTTTTCTCATTTGACAAAATGGCAACATTATACTGGGTTCTGATTGGTCGAAATTTAGATATTGTTCGATTTCACTCAAATTTAGTATGAAAGTGTTTTATGCAATTGTTAACCTTTTCTGATGTAACTTTGCGACTATGGGGACTGTTTGGGGGACTTCTGTAATGCCCCCCCCCCCCCCCCCCCCNGTACTAGTTATTATTATTATTAAGTCCCCCAAAACTTTGTTTTGGGAACTTATTGTTTTTGCTCCGTTTATTATTATTATTATTATTATTCTGTGTTCTTCTTCTTCTTCTT
>NW_018444946.1:0-322 GCF_002113885.1 Mizuhopecten yessoensis
AGGACTTAACTAATAGGTCACCGGATGTAACTAATATGTTCCTGTTAGACCCTAACAAGTCCTCTACAACCGAGACGTTTGTTCCGGATGAAGATTCGATGCTTTGTGAAGCTCGAAAGTTAAGGAAATCGTTTCTCCAACAATGGAAACATAAATTAAATGAGAGAAAGCAATCCTATTGGAATTATTTAAAACTGATAAAAAACATATCAGTTTATGATGACTGGTTGGTAAAAGACAACCCTGTGATTCCAAGGAAGTTCAGACCACGGGAGACGGAAGGGGAAATAGAAGAGGATAGTGATATCAGAAAACAGACGGC
>NW_018444947.1:0-322 GCF_002113885.1 Mizuhopecten yessoensis
AGCAGAACTTGACTTTAAGTTTGAAATGTAAAATGTTAACGGACACGGACGAAGGATAGCAATAGGTCACTTGAGCTAAAGCTCAGGTGACCTAAAAACATATGGTACAAAGAATTTCCACAACTCCTTAACATATTTTGCTTCTTTATCTCAATAGAGATAGTTCATTAATTTTGAACTTTTAAAAAGAAAAACTCTTATCAGCTCATTCACTTTTAAAACTCTTATCAGCTCATCAATAACTAACTGTAGTTCGATAAACATGACAAACAATGTAGAATCTCTTTCATTGAATAGACAATTAACTTAATTTTGTAGAATA
>NW_018444948.1:0-322 GCF_002113885.1 Mizuhopecten yessoensis
CTGATTTGTCTAGGTGAGTATTCTGCTGATTTGTCTAGGTGAGTAGTCTCCTGATTTGTGTAGGTGAGTATTCTGCTGATTTGTCTAGGTGAGTATTCAGCTTATTTGTCTAGGTGAGTTTTCTGCTGATTTGTCTAGGTGAGTATTCTGCTGATTTGTCTAGGTGAGATTTCTGCTGATTTGTCTAGGTGAGTATTCTGCTGATTTGTCTAGGTGNGGCTTTGTCTAGGTGAGTATTGTGCTGATTTGTGTAGGTGAGTTTTCTGCTGATTTGTCCAGGTGAGTATTCTGCTGATTTGTCTAGGTGAGTTTTCTGCTGATT
>NW_018444949.1:0-322 GCF_002113885.1 Mizuhopecten yessoensis
CAAACTTTTCGATGGATTGTAAGATGGAACAGTAGGAATGGACAGCGGGTCAGGCAACTTTTCCATGGATTGTAAGATGGAACAGTAGGACTGGACCGGGGGACAGCCAACTTTTCCATGGATTGTAAGATGGAACAGTAGGAATGGACAGCGGGTCAGGCAACTTTTCCATGGATTGTAAGATGGAACAGTAGGACTGAACCGGGGGATAGCCAACTTTTCCATCGATTGTAAGAACGAACTGTAGTACTGAACCGGGAGACAGCCAACTTTTACCTGGATTATAAGATGGAACTGTAGTACTGAACCGGGGGACAGCCAA
>NW_018444950.1:0-322 GCF_002113885.1 Mizuhopecten yessoensis
ATTCAATAAATTATTTAACAATAACATATGTAAAATAAGAATATGTACACTACTACTGTACCAACGAAACCATGACAATATCACTGAAACCACGACACAATGCCACTACTACTATAACAACGGCACCATGACACTAATACTTTACCAACGACACAATTACACAACTACTGTAACAACGACACAAATACACTACTGTAACAGCGACACCATGACACTATGACTGTTACCACGACACAATTACACTACTACTGTAACAGCGACACCATGACACTAATAATGTAACATGTACACAATGACACTAATACTGAAACAGCGACACCAT
>NW_018444951.1:0-322 GCF_002113885.1 Mizuhopecten yessoensis
GAGTGGGTTGGTGATTAAGCAAGTTGAGTGGGTTGGTGATTGAGTTAGTTTCGAGGAAGTCGAGTGGATTAATGGATAAGTAAGTTGAGTGGGTTGGTGATTGAGTAAGTTGATTGGGTTGGTGGTTGAGGAAGTTGAGGGGGCTGGTGATTGAGTAAGTTGGGTGGGTTGATGATTGAGCAAGTTGAGTGGGTTGGTGATTGAGTAAATTTTGAGGAAGTCAAGTGGATTAATTGAAGAGTAAGTTGAGTGGGTTGGTGATTGAGGAAGTTGTGTTGGTTGGTGATTGAGTAAGTTGAGTGGGTTGGTGATTGAGTACGTT
>NW_018444952.1:0-322 GCF_002113885.1 Mizuhopecten yessoensis
ATATGATGATGACAACTGCATTTCTAAAGAAGCTGACAAATGCCCGGACCCTTCTGCAGGCGCGTAGCTGCCTATACGCGAGTACGCAGTTGAATCCACATGATTCTGACAAACAAACAAAAATTCAGCTAAAGTTGCCTTATGCGTACTTGACTGCATGCTTATATCAAACGTTCCTTGTCGTTTCTTTACTAAATAGCCATTGAAGACACCTGCTCAAGAAGATGCCATATTTGATGCATTGCATGACGACTTTAGTGGAGATCGTGAAAGCTTTAGACGTGAATTCGAAAGTTGCCCGGTCTTTGGAAGAAACAAAGCC
>NW_018444953.1:0-322 GCF_002113885.1 Mizuhopecten yessoensis
GGTACTTCAGGGATCCTTAGTGGGGCCTTAGTATCATAACATTTTAAATGATGTCTTTACCTTATTGATAATGTAACCTGTACAGTTATTCTGACGATAACACCCTTTCTCACGTAACCGATGGTCCCGGTACCATAGCAAATGATCTTTAGAAGGGGAGCTATAATTGATTCACTGGTTTGGTATTAGATGTATGTAAGCTAACCACCTATGTAAATTCCGAGCATTATGTCTAGATAAGAAATCGTTTCGTTCACAATAAGTTACCATAAAGTTGAATGCGATGAGTTGTTTTAATGATTTGGCATTGCTATTGAATTTT
>NW_018444954.1:0-322 GCF_002113885.1 Mizuhopecten yessoensis
GTAATTGTGTTCTTTTATTTATTGCATTTTATTGAGTAATTAATTTTTAATTCGTTTTCTTTATTCAATTATTTTATTTTTATTTCAGTTTATTGATTTATCAAATAATTTGTTTTATTTATTGAATTGATTTTTTTTTTTTTTTTCATTTGTGGCGGTTTTTTCCATTCGTGGTTAAACCATAATCAAGTTCTTTATTAATCTTTTCAATATTTTAAATACTTAGTTGAATACTCATAACTGTTTTATTAAATGTTAAAAATTAATAATAATGTGCACTTTTAATTCACCTTAAAGAAATACCGAATACACAACTACTGTA
>NW_018444955.1:0-322 GCF_002113885.1 Mizuhopecten yessoensis
TCTCTATATCAAAGTTTACGATACCCGAGTAGACTCCATTACATATGATTCTCTATATCAAAGTTAACGATACCCGAGTACACTCCATTACATAAGATACTATATATCAAAGTTTACTATATCCGAGTAGACTCCATTACATAAGAATCTCTATATCAAAGTTTACGATACATAAGACTCTCTATATCAAAGTTATGTAGCGTCACCTTTATAGTTATATGTAAGACTCTATATATCAAAGTTTACGATATCCGAGTAGACTCCATTACATAAGATACTATATATCAAAGTTTACGATACCCGAGTACACTCCATTACATAA
>NW_018444956.1:0-322 GCF_002113885.1 Mizuhopecten yessoensis
GTGCTTTACCAAAATTGTGAATTTCTTGACCCTAGGGTCTCACGTCTACCCCTGGGGAGGGGGTTAACTTGACTATAGTTTTATATAGGGAAATCACATTTTGGACCGACATTTTTTGAATTTCCATTGGAAGTAATTCAATTTGGGTTAGCATTATCAGTATTGGATAGCAGTTTGATGGTATGCACATATCAGCCCTGACTGACCCCCAGGGGCTGATGGGTGTGGCCAAAAAAGGGTCGAATTGACTGAAATTTCCAAATCTTCTTCTCAAGTCATGGTAGAATCAAATACTCTTCATATATGGAAGGGTTTTAAGGTG
>NW_018444957.1:0-322 GCF_002113885.1 Mizuhopecten yessoensis
ATACAGGGTAACAAGCTCCTGTAACAAGAACATGTCCGTAAAGTTGCACACACACTCAGACGTGGTGTATCAATGTTTTGGGTTAGGGTTATACAGGGTAACAAGCTCCTGTAACAAGAACATGTTCGTAAAGTTACACACACACTCAGACGTGGTGTATCAATGTTTTGGGTTAGGGTTAGGGTTATACAGGGTAACAAGCTCATGTAACAAGAACATGTCCGTTAAGTTACACACACACAGACGTGGTTTATCAAAGTTTTGGGTTAGGGTTAGTGTTATACAGGGTAACAAGCTCATGTAACAAGAACATGTCCGTAAA
>NW_018444958.1:0-322 GCF_002113885.1 Mizuhopecten yessoensis
TCTGTATAATTTATATCTATACTTGTTATCTTGTGGTTGAGTATAAGTAAGGGACTACACCTGTTATTCTGTATAATTCATATCTATACTTGTTATCTTGTCGTTGAGTAGAAGTAAGGGTCTACACCTGTTATTCTGTATAATTTATATCTATTCTTGTTATCTTATGGTTAAGTATATGTAAGGGTCTACACTTGTTATTCTGTATAATTTATATCTATACTTGTTATCTTATGGTTAAGTATATGTAAGGGTCTACACTTGTTATTCTGTATAGTTTATATCTATACTTGTGATCTTGTGGTTGAGTATAAGTAAGGGT
>NW_018444959.1:0-322 GCF_002113885.1 Mizuhopecten yessoensis
GGTGACGTTTTCTTCAAACCCAAACTTTAAGGTAAAAACAAATTATTTATTATTATTTATTTCATGAATACTCTTCATTTGGTGTCGCAGAAGTAAGAATGAGCGCAAAAGTTCATCCAAGATTTGTTGATATCGTCTGCAAAATAAACCAGCGTTACGTTTATATATATATATATATATATATAAGTCCTGACGAAGATGTTATGGTTTGACTTTGTGAAGGTGGATAATATATTTTCCCCACAAATATAAGTACATAGAAGGATTTCATAACCACAAAGGTATATTTACATGGATTTGACGTTGGTGTCAATGAGGGGCC
>NW_018444960.1:0-322 GCF_002113885.1 Mizuhopecten yessoensis
AACATGCGTGGTGTAATACACTTAATGCTAAGTGACCCTAGCCGTAAACATGCATGGTGTAATACACATATGCTAAGTGACCCTAACCGTTAACATGCGTAGTGTAATACACGTATGCTAAGTGACCCTAGCCGTTAAAATGCGTGGTGTAATACACTTAATGCTACGTGTCCCTAGCCGTAAACATGCATGGTGCAATACACATATGCTAAGTGACCCTAGCCGTTAACATGCGTGGTGAATTACACATATGCTAAGTCACCCTAGCCGTTAACAAGCGTGGTGTAATACACATATGCTAAGTGACCCTAGCCGTTAACAT
>NW_018444961.1:0-322 GCF_002113885.1 Mizuhopecten yessoensis
CAGACCAAATATGGAGCAAATCCTTTCATTCCAGAAGAAGATATTCTTTTAAAAAATTTACTATGTGTTCCCTATTGGGCCCCGCCCCTCAGGCCCCTCGGGGCCGGACGCACGGTTTATACAAAAGTGGTTCCCCTTTAAAAAAAAACGCTTCAGACAAAATATGGACAAAATCCTTTCATTCCAGAAAAAGAAGGATTTTAAAGAATTTACTATGTGTTGCCTATTGGGCCCCGCCCCTCAGGCCCCTCAGGCCCCTCGGGGGCCGGACACATGATTTATACAAAATTGGTTCCCCTTTAACCAAGGATGCTTCAGACCA
>NW_018444962.1:0-322 GCF_002113885.1 Mizuhopecten yessoensis
TTATTGGAGTATCAAATCTGCTATATACTGGATTATTTGTTTCAGTCTTCTTGTTTTCAATTTTCGTGTTTTAGTCACTGTAGTAAAGATTATGCAACATGCCCTTGTGAATATCGGTTCACCGGACAGAACAGACGTTATAGCTGATATTCTTACTGACGAATAATAGTTGTATACTTAGTTATCACCGTTATTGCAACTGCAGTAAAACCCCGTTTACTCGAACTCGTAGAGTCCAGATCAAAAGTTCTAGGAACAATAATATTCGACGAATCCGAGGTTCGACCGACATCGTCGTTTTTCATCAGGTGGGACAACAGAC
>NW_018444963.1:0-322 GCF_002113885.1 Mizuhopecten yessoensis
CCCACTCTTTTCAGACGTGCATAATCTAATAAATTTCTCGTGTATATTTCCGGGGAAAAAAATATTCACGAAAAAGAAAGTCTTTCAGAGGGAGACTATATCAGATGGGATTACATGAAATCGGCAAATTTTTCACAAGAAGTGAAAAACAACTTACATAGAATTAATATAAATCTAAATAATGTTTTACTTAGTGATACTATCACCAAAGAACAGGTAAATGGTCTAGTGATCGACATATCCACTGTGTTAACAAATAGCGCCACTAATACAATACGTGTGTCGCACCGTCGTAAAAATAAGTACAAAAATGTAAATAAGC
>NW_018444964.1:0-322 GCF_002113885.1 Mizuhopecten yessoensis
CAGACACAGACAGTTACCACTTACAAGAGGATCTCAATAAACTGGCAATTTGGGGAAAATGGAAAATGGCCTTTCACCCCGATAAATGCAATGTACGAACAACAATAAGAAAAAGCAAACCTATAGTGAAAGAGTACACACTGCACGGCCACACCATTGATTCCCTAAAGTCTGCGAAGTACCTTGGCTGTATCATCAGTTCAGACATGAAATGGAATGAACAAATCAAAAACATGTAACAAGGCAAACAAGACCATAGGAACCTTAAACGGAACATAAACATCAATAACATCACAATAAAGGAAACTGCATAAAAATCCCC
>NW_018444965.1:0-322 GCF_002113885.1 Mizuhopecten yessoensis
CTAGAGATAGGAGGTCCCTAGTCCACAACATCCATCTAGAGATAGAGGTCCCTGATCCACAACATCCATCTAGAGTTAGGAGGTCCCTAGTCCACAACATCCATCTAGAGTTAGGAGGTTCTTGGTCTACAACGTCCGTCCATTGTTCCGTTGGAAGTCCCTGTTCTACAGTGGCCGTCAAGCATCAGGAGAAAGCGCCCCTTTAACATAGCGAAGATCTCCAGCTCATTGTTGTAAAAGACAACTGTTGTGGTGACTACATCATCTCTGCCCTCATCTTCAGGAACAGCTCAAATCTACCAGCTACCCTGATTGTAATAAT
>NW_018444966.1:0-322 GCF_002113885.1 Mizuhopecten yessoensis
GGACTTTAATTACCATGCATCACGAGATACAATTCTTAGCGTATTTATACAATACTGAACGGAACTACAATATCCAATATAAATAAACATGACGGCAGCTGAAATATCGCTGGGCATTGTGAGATTTGACAATAAAAAATAAAATAAAAAAACACTTTTATTACAACGAAAACAAGACCAAGGTCTGCAATATCGTACAAAATACACATCGGTTGAAATCACCAATGCCGGCAATAAAAACAATTTTAACGGAATGTAATTTATCAGAAATAACGTATTTTACACTGCACTGATCAACAGGGGTTCGTTACAAATGTCTGAA
>NW_018444967.1:0-322 GCF_002113885.1 Mizuhopecten yessoensis
ATCTGTATGTGTGTCTGATCCAACAGAATCAATACAGGGTTCTCCCCAGAAGTTTTTTCAAGCTGATATGTTTCATTTGCAACGAACGTTCAAGACGGACACGCTGATATAATACCTTATAAAAGGGGGTGGGTGTAATATTATGTTTAAATAGTTACTTTTANAAAGATAACAGACAAATGTCATATCTATCATTCAATGTACAAAACGTTACATTTTTTAAATATTCAGGTGTTCAAGTTATTAAACTTGTTATTTTTAAATAGTTACTCTTATTACTTCTTTTGATGAACATTAAAACCAAAGAAATAAATAAGTGTTC
>NW_018444968.1:0-322 GCF_002113885.1 Mizuhopecten yessoensis
GACAAACAATGACATTAGGTTGAAAGTGGGTCAAGGTAATTCATTCGAACAAATTTGGTTGCTTTTACCCACCACTTATACAAAATTGAGTCCCCTTGGCCTAAGGATGCTCCAGACCAAATTTATTCAAAATCTACTTGGCCGTTCAGGACTAGTAGCGTTTTAAAGGAAAAGTTGACGGAAGGACGACGGACACTGCGGTATGGCATAAATGTGAATTGAGGTTTATGGTTTCAATAGATTACGTCAGATTAGGAAATCGAACCCCAGACGCCTTGGTGAAAGGAAAGTGTGCTACCCACTGCACCACCCGATCACCCAA
>NW_018444969.1:0-156 GCF_002113885.1 Mizuhopecten yessoensis
AGACCAGTCCCTCTCCCACCTAATCTCACAGGCCAGTCCCTCTCCCACCTAGCCTCACAGACCAGTCCCTCTCCCACCTAACCTCACAGACCAGTCCCCCTCCCACCTAACCTCACAGACCAGTCCCCCTCCCACCTAACCTCACAGACCAGTCCC
>NW_018444970.1:0-322 GCF_002113885.1 Mizuhopecten yessoensis
TTCTATATAACACACTAACAGGAGTAGTGATATTGACATTGTCTCCGTCTATATAACCCAGTAACAGGAGTAGTGATATTGACATTGTGTCTGTCTATATATCACACTAACAGGAGTAGTGATATTGAAATTGTGTCCTGTCTATATAATGCATTAACAGAAGTAGTGATATTGACGTTGTGTCCTGTCTATAAAGCACACTAACAGGAGTAGTGATATTGACGTTGTGTCCTGCCTGTATAACACACTAACAGGNCCTGTATAACACACTAACAGCAGTAGTGATATCAATGTTGCGTCCTGTCTATATAATGCATTAACA
>NW_018444971.1:0-322 GCF_002113885.1 Mizuhopecten yessoensis
TGACTGGTCATGTGATACACTGGTGTTTGTTACCCTACGACTGTTTACTGGTCATTTGATACGCTGGTGTTTACTACCCTACGACTGTTGACTTTTCATGTGATACACTGGGGTTTACTACCCTACGACTACCCTACGACTGTCCACTGGTCATGTGATACACTAGCGTTTACTACCCTACGACTGTTAACTGGTCATGTGATACACTGGTGTTTGCTACCCTACGACTGTTGACTGGTCATGTATTACACTGGTGTTTACTACCCTACGACTGTCAACTGGTCATGTGATACACTAGTGTTTACTACCCTACGACTGTTGA
>NW_018444972.1:0-322 GCF_002113885.1 Mizuhopecten yessoensis
CCTCCAGTACCACATCCTTCAATGATCATTGCTGTTAATAGGACGCAAAGCACAAACAAACTAAAAGTATCATCAAACTTTGCATGTGGGTATATGAAGGAAAGACGAAGAGTTGTACAAGTACCCTAGGTATACAAAATATATACATCACTGAGACCTACATCTGACGTCTAACCCAATCCTAAAAACTCTTGACCCAAACTTTTCCAGCTCCGACTTACTTTGAAATCAATACAGGTGTCCATACAATCACTGATGAAGGTTCTGCTATATAAGTTATTTTCTCATCACAATATTTAAAGCTAACATTAATTAGTGAGAG
>NW_018444973.1:0-322 GCF_002113885.1 Mizuhopecten yessoensis
AGCAATAGGTCACTTGAGCTAAAGCTCAGGTGACCTAATAAAAACAGGAGTTCCATATCAGTATATAATAAAAACAGGAGTACCATATCGGTAGATAATAAAAACAGGAGTACCATATCGGTAGATAATAAAAACAGGAGTACCATATCGGTAGATAATAAAAACAGGAGTACCATATCAGTAGATAATAAAAACAGGAGTACCATATCATTAGATAATAAAAACAGGAGTACCATATCAGTAGATGATAAAAACAGGAGTACCATATCGGTAGATGATAAAAACAGGAGTACCATATCGGTAGATAATAAAAACAGGAGTA
>NW_018444974.1:0-322 GCF_002113885.1 Mizuhopecten yessoensis
TTTCTATGGAGTAACCGTCTCTGCACGGAATTCTTTCTATGGGGTTACTTTCTCTCCGTAAGCGAAACTTTTTATGGAGTAACCGTCTCTGTAAGGAATTCTTTCTATGGAGGAACCGTCTCTGTAAGGAATTCTTTCTATGGAGTATCCGTCTCTGTAAGGAATTCTTTCTATGGAGTAACCTTCTCTGTAAGGAATTCTTTCTATGAAATAAACTTATATCTGTAAGGAATTCTTTCTATGGAGGAACCATCTCTGTAAGGAATTCTTTCTATGAAGTAAACTTCTCTGTAAGGAATTCTTTCTATGGAGTAACCGTCTC
>NW_018444975.1:0-322 GCF_002113885.1 Mizuhopecten yessoensis
GGACCCTTGGCTATACGATAATGAGGGAGGGACAGGCCCCTTGGCCATAAGATAATGAGGGAGGGACATGACCCTTGGCAATAAGGTAATGAGGGAGAGACAGGACCCTTGGCAATAAGATAATAACGGAGGGACAGGACCCTTTGCCATAAGATAATGAGGGAGGGACAGGACCCTTGGCTATACGATAAAGAGGGAGGGACAGAACCCTTGGCAATAAGATAATGAGGGAGGGACAAAACCCTTGGCAATAAGATAATGAGGGAGAGATAGGACTCTTGGCTATAAGATAATGAGGGAGGGACAGGACCCTTGGCTATAT
>NW_018444976.1:0-322 GCF_002113885.1 Mizuhopecten yessoensis
AGTACACCAGAGTACATCTACAACCTCACTAGTACACCAGAGTACTCCTAGAACCTCACTAGTACGCCAGAGTACATCTACAACCTCACTAGTACACCAGAGTACATCTACAACCTACAACCTCACTAGTACACCAGAGTACATCTACAACATCACTAATACACCAGAGTACACCTACAACATCACTAGTACACCAGAGTACACATAGTTCCTCACTAGTACACCAGAGTATATCTACAACCTCACTAGTGCACCAGAGTACATCTACAACCTCACCAGTACACCAGAGTACATCTAGAACCTCACTAGTACATCAGAGTAC
>NW_018444977.1:0-322 GCF_002113885.1 Mizuhopecten yessoensis
AAGTGTATATTTTGATAGATATTTTGGAGATTTTTGAGGTACCTGCAGTTTTCTTTTTATTTAAATACTCCAAATACGGTGGTTATTTGCCCTAGTTTCAAATGAACCCAATATACCTTTTTAAATTGACAACACGTATTCATAAGAGAGACGAGATCGGTTTTCTCTTGTTTTTGAACTTTTCTTTAAGGATCCCCGTATCATTGCCAAAAACTATACCTACACATTAGAACCTGTTTTTTTTAGACATGAGTATTGTTTTGATAAAACATGTTTAAGAAGAAAAACTTACCTCGCGGGACTTTAATGAGTAAATAATGAA
>NW_018444978.1:0-322 GCF_002113885.1 Mizuhopecten yessoensis
CGTATCTGTCAGGTAGTACTACTTACTCATGAGTCACAGCTCACTTCGTATCTGTCAGGTATTACAACTTACTCATGAGTAACAGCTCACTACGTATCTGTCAGGTATTACTACTAACTCCTGAGTCACAGCTCACTACGTATCTGTCAGGTAGCACTACTTACTCATGAGTCACAGCTCACTTCGTATCTGTCAGGTTTTACTACTTACTCATGAGTAACAGCTCACTACGTATCTGTCAGGTATTATTACTTACTCCTCAGTAACAGCTCACTCTGTATCTGTCAGGTATTACTACCTACTCATGAGTCATAGCTCACTA
>NW_018444979.1:0-322 GCF_002113885.1 Mizuhopecten yessoensis
TCTGGTTAATGTCAACACAACAGATAGTCTGGTAAATAATGTCAATACAACAGACAGTCTGGTAAATTATGTCAACACAACAGATAGTCTGGTAAATAATGTCAACACAACAGATAGTCTGGTAAATAATGTCAATACAACAGACAGTCTGGTAAATAATGTCAACACAACAGACAGTCTGGTAACTAATGTCAACACAACAGACAGTCTGGTAAATAATGGCAACACATCAGATAGTCTGGTAAATAATGGCAACACAACAGATAATCTGGTAAACAATGTCAACACAACAGACAGTCAGGTAAATAATGTCAACACAACA
>NW_018444980.1:0-322 GCF_002113885.1 Mizuhopecten yessoensis
TCTGACTCCCCGATCACGTCTGTTACCCTGGACAGGTCTGACTCCTCGATCACGTCTGTTACCGTGGACACGTCTGTTAACCTGGACACGTCTGTTACCCGATCACGTCTGTTACCCTGGATACGTCTGTTACACGATCACGGCTGTTACCCTGGACACGTCTGTTACCCTGGACACGTCTGACTCTCTGATCACGTCTGTTACCCTGGACAAGTCTGACTCCCCGATCACTTCTGATACCCTGGACACGTCTGTTATCCTGGATACGTCTGTTACACGATCACGTCTGTTACCCTGGACACGTCTGTTACCCTGGACAAGT
>NW_018444981.1:0-322 GCF_002113885.1 Mizuhopecten yessoensis
GTTACGCTCACCCCGTCCTCGATTCTCCAGGGGTTACGCTCACCCAGTCTTTGATTCTCCAGGGGTTAGGCTCACCCCGTCCTCGATTCTCCAGGGGTTACGCTCACTTCATCCACGATACTCCAGGGGTTACTCTCACTTCGTCCTCAATACTCCAGGGGTTATACTCACTTCATCCTCGATTCTCCAGGGGTTACGCTCACTTCGTCCTCAATACTCCAGGGGTTGTACTCACTTCATCCTCGATTCTCCAGGGGTTATACTCATTTCATCCTCAATACTCCAGGAGTTACGCTCACTTCATCCTCAATACTCCAAGGGT
>NW_018444982.1:0-322 GCF_002113885.1 Mizuhopecten yessoensis
ATTTGAACGCTGTGACCTTGAAAGTAGGTCAAGGTCATTTTCATAAGCAAACTTCGTTTGGCTCTTTCTCAGGAAGCCACCTGCCAAATATTAAGATTTAATAACTACCAGTTCTTCAGAAGAAGTTGTTTAAAGTGTTTGACATATCTGCCTCATGTGACCTTAAAAGAAGGTCAAGGTCATTTTCATTCTCAAACTTTGTTCGGCTCTTTCCTAGGAAGCGACAAGCCAAATGTAGAGATTATATACCTTTCAGTTATTCAGAAGAAGTCGTTTCAAGGGTCTGACACATTTGACTCCTGTGACCTTGAAAGAAGGTCAA
>NW_018444983.1:0-322 GCF_002113885.1 Mizuhopecten yessoensis
TAGATGTACCAGATTTGTAAGAGGTTCCATTAACCTAAACTAAGTTTACCAGATTTGTAAGAGGTTCCAATAACCAAAACTTGGTGTACCAGATTTATAAGAGATTCAATTAACAGAAACTAGGTGTACCAGATTTGTAAGANCATTAACAGAAACTAGATGTACCAGATTTATAAGAGTTTCCATTAACAGAAACTAGGTGTACCAGATTTGTAAGAGATTCAATTAACAGAAACAAGATGTACCAGATTTGTAAGAGGTTTAATTAACAGAAACAAGGTGTACCAGATTTATATGAGATTCCATTAACAGAAACTAGGTG
>NW_018444984.1:0-322 GCF_002113885.1 Mizuhopecten yessoensis
GAAAAAAGAACGTGAAAACAAGCGTACAGTTAGAACCAAAACAAGTTTCAAACTTCGGGAAGCACAAAAGAAGCATGAACAAAGAACTGATGAGAATTATCGCATCAATGAACGCAAAAAAAGAACTTAAAAGTAAGCGGAAGGCTAGAACTAGGACAGATCTTAAATTGGCTGAAGCAAAACTGAAACGTACAATAAGAGCTGATGACATTTATAGAAATCGTGAAAGAGCAAAAGAGCTACTGAGTAAAAAGACAGCTAGGACTTCAAAATATTTCCAAGAAAGGGAGAGAATAGCAAAACAATGCTCTCGACAAATTTT
>NW_018444985.1:0-322 GCF_002113885.1 Mizuhopecten yessoensis
AACACTACATAATGGCCTCCTAGCTAGTGAACATTACATAATGGCCTCATAGATAGTGAACACTCTATAATGACATCATAGCTACTGAACACTTTATAATGACATCATAGCTACTGAACACTATATAATGGCCTCATAGCTAGTGAACACTATACAATGGCCCAAAAGCTAGTGAACACTATATAATGACCTCATCGCTAGTGCACACTATACAATGGCCTCATAGCTTGCAAACACTATCCAATGGCCTGATAGCTAGTGAACACAACATAATTGTCTATAGCTAGTAAATACTACATAATGGCCTCACAGCTAGTGAACA
>NW_018444986.1:0-322 GCF_002113885.1 Mizuhopecten yessoensis
CAATAAAATTTGTTGAAATAAATAAGTCCCCTTTACATGTACCAGACATGTGGACTACACATCCCTGCATGTACAGTGTCTTTTACCATTAACGTTATTATTTCTAATATTTGTTCTACCTTTAATTGTATCTGTATTTAATAAAGGCGTTAATTGCACTTATTTTTTTGTAAACAAATGATATAAGGTTATAAATGATAAATGCATACTTGCCAACATTTGATTTTTTTTAATGAGAGAGAAGCCGTGTGCTCAAAATAAAATATTACAATGTATTAATAATTATAAAAGATGTGTATATAAAAAAAAAACACTTTAGAGT
>NW_018444987.1:0-322 GCF_002113885.1 Mizuhopecten yessoensis
TATGAATATTAAAATGTACATGGTTGTATTTGCACTACCCTTTATTTCTCACTTTTTTCGTGTCAACATTGTTTTTTTTGATTGCCAAAATATTAGTCAGCCAATGTTTCATTATTAGCTCACCTGGTCCGAAGGACCAAGGTGAGCTTATGCCATACCGTGGCGTCCGTCGTCCGTCCGTCTGTCTGTCCGTCCGTCTGTATGTCCGTCCGTCCGTCCGTCCGTCTGTCTGTCTGTCCGTCCGTCCGTCTGTCCGTCCGTCCGTACGTACGTACGTCGTACGTACGTCAACAATTTCTTTAAACGACTTCTTCTTAACCAC
>NW_018444988.1:0-322 GCF_002113885.1 Mizuhopecten yessoensis
CAGGGTGTCTGGTATATATGTTGCTATAGGTGACTTTCCCACCTCTAGGGTGTCTGGTATATATGTTGCTATAGGTGATTTTCCCACCTGCAGGGTGTCTGGTATATATGTTGCTATAGGTGACTTTCCCACCTCCAGGGTGTCTGGTATATATGTTGCTATAAGTGACTTTCCCACCGGCAGTGTGTCTGGTATATATGTTGCTATCAGTGACTTTCCCACCTGCAGGGTGTGTGGTATATATGTTGCTAAAGGTGACTTTCCCACCTGCAGGGTATCTGGTATATATGTTGCTATAAGAGACTTTCCCACCAGCAGGGTG
>NW_018444989.1:0-322 GCF_002113885.1 Mizuhopecten yessoensis
GCTCCAAAAGTCTAGTACCTACATTCTCTGTCACAGTAGACTGAAAAGTACATTCTTTGCTCCAGCCTGCAGTCTGTAGGGTGGAAGAGATGGGCACATTTGCAGCTTTAGCTGCTGTCATAGATGCACTACGTGTGCTATGTGGTTTGATGTGTCTATGCCAGATTTCTTTAACACAGGTTTTATCCAATTTGCAATAGTTTGTTTAGAAACTTTGTTAAAAGGTGAAATCGTACTGATGAACAATTGTGGCTCTTCCTTGCGTAGAACTTTAGTTCGCTCAAGGTACTCTTTTAACACTGTCACAACACATAAAGATGAG
>NW_018444990.1:0-322 GCF_002113885.1 Mizuhopecten yessoensis
ATCGTTATTGTAATGAATGAAATATATGTATGAAAGAATGAATGATTTTTAATTTGAGTATGAAAGAATGAATGAAAAAGAAAGAGGGTATAAAGAGAAAGAGGCCTTTTGCATGAGGCTATATTATGTAAGAGGGATGATCCCGGGGCACCCCAACCCTGGCATCCCTCCCAAAGATGCTGGGGGAATAAAACAATTTGAACCTAAATAAAAAAAAAATAAAAAAATAAAAAAACAGAATACAGTACACAGTAAGTCTTAGTACCACTACACCCTTCTGGGGCCTTAGAATACAGTACAAAGTAAGTCTTAGTCCCACCCA
>NW_018444991.1:0-322 GCF_002113885.1 Mizuhopecten yessoensis
ATGGAACTAAACGGATGTATTTCACCAAAGTTACCGGAAAGGTGGTTCACCTTTAAAACTGGACTATCTGCATATCTTACGGAGGTCGAATTATACGGTTCAGATGTGACTTATGTAGGCCAGATCTGTGAGAGCCTTCGTGGTAAAGGTATCATCAAGTACGGGGAGTACAGGGTCCTCTTACAAGTTGCCGACTATATACATAAGGATGTCGGCGAGATAATCAGAAAAGCTACAACAGTCATCAAAGACATCAACCGGAATATATCCGCTCTACAGTCCGAAGGTGAGAGGAATGCATTTTCATTTAGGGAAGAAAAGA
>NW_018444992.1:0-322 GCF_002113885.1 Mizuhopecten yessoensis
TCCGTACCAAGGTCACAGATCTAATGGGTGGGTACTACCAGCATCCGTACCAAGGTCACAGATCTAACAGTTGGGTACAACCAGCATCCGTACCAAGATCACAGATCTAACAAGTGGGTACTATCAGCAGACATTAGTTATTTTCAGGACAGCAATTAAATTGAAGTGATTTAAAAAAAGAATTGTTGATTCAGGCAAATGTTTGTTGAATGCTACATTTTCAGCATGTGTCTTTGAACTGCAGTTCACATTACCATTATGGAAGCTTAACCCTGGTTCATTTCACTATGCTTCACAAGGGGGGGGGGGGGGGGGGGGGGGG
>NW_018444993.1:0-322 GCF_002113885.1 Mizuhopecten yessoensis
ACTGTTACTCTACAGAACAACTCAATATAAAGGTCACTGTTACTCAATAAAACAAATCAATATAAAGATAAATGTTACTCTACAGAACAACTCAATATGAAGGTCATTGTGACTCTATAGAACAACTCAATATAAAGGCAACTGTTACTCTATAGAACAATTCAATTTAAAGATAAATGTTACTCTACAGAACAACTTTATGTAAAGGTCACTGTTAATCTAAAGATCAACTCAATATAAAGGTTAATGTTACTCTATCGAGCAAATCAATAAAGAAGTCACTGTTACTTTATAGAACAACTCAATATAAAGGTCACTGTTA
>NW_018444994.1:0-322 GCF_002113885.1 Mizuhopecten yessoensis
CATTTTTTACAGTGTTTCCAATATAAACAAATCAAAGGTACATCAACATCCATTGTCTCTAGGCTTCTGGCTGCTCTCCGCAACATTTACCATTTCAACAAAAGCTTCATCCTTCATGTTTTCCTAAAATGAAGAAATGGCAAATTCAAAATTGTACAACAGCTATCTTATCCCAAAACGATTATAGTAAATCTAGTATATAGAAATCTAGTATACGGACGTAGCTAAATATACAACATTGTAAAGGAAAGCCAAATGTACCTATTTCCTTCAATCGTTCAGATTTCGAATACTTCACAATTTAAGACTGACATACTAACAT
>NW_018444995.1:0-322 GCF_002113885.1 Mizuhopecten yessoensis
TTTTTTTTTTGTACTGTATTTTTTAAATCTAAATATTTTGGCAGCAAATTGTACGAGCAAGCATTGTATAAATTCTTTTATAGACAATCTGCATCTTGCATTATTATATATTTACCATTTAACAGTTCCCCAAGAGAGAGAGAGAGAGAGAGAGAGAGAGAGAGAGAGAGAGAGAGAGAGAGAGAAAACAAATAAAGGTATAATGGGGACGGTGGTATAATACAAAAATAGTTATTAAGTGCGTTTTTGGTACATACTCACAAAAGAAATCTCTTGTGTGAATGATGTAATAAAGTATAAACATCATAGATTAAACTGTAGT
>NW_018444996.1:0-322 GCF_002113885.1 Mizuhopecten yessoensis
CCCTTGTGGCCGAGACAGCCCTGGTTTCCAGAGCTGCTAGTTCTTCTGGTGGATCAGCCTTTGTGGTTTCTTCCCAATCAAAATCTGCTTCGGCAACCTCAGTCAAAGACGGTGCATCACTGGAGACCTCGCTTAGGCAGGCTTTTTGTGAGGACGTGTCCGAGAGCATCGCACGGTCAATCAGGTCTTCCTCATCTGCCATCTACCGATCCAGATGGCGAATTTTCTACGATTGGTGTGGTGAGAGATTGGTTCACTCAAGGTGTCTGTTCAGGTGATTGCCTTCTGTCTTTGTTCAGAGATCACAATCTTGCATCCGGAA
>NW_018444997.1:0-322 GCF_002113885.1 Mizuhopecten yessoensis
ATGAATCAAGAAGCTGAATATGGTAAATGTATTGGATCAACGTTAAGCGCTTTTGACAAACTAGTTAAGTATTAGTCAGCTAACTCATCCACTTGCTGATGCACGTCTGTGCATGAGACGACTGACAGACGTTGTCATATGTAGTGGACGAATTGTGTGTTTCTCGATGTGTTGACATTTTCGCCATTTTGCATCTTTCGCCAGAATAGAATTTAACCATATCCTTGTGTATTCAGAAAGTTATTTTGGTGGATTCAGTGCCATTTTTCAATTTATAATCGCTGAACAAATCGGCGTTATGAATTCAGTATCACATTTCTAT
>NW_018444998.1:0-322 GCF_002113885.1 Mizuhopecten yessoensis
CGAACATGGTACGAACATTATCAGTAAATTATTGACATTTTCGCTACGAGTGAAATGCGGCTTAGACAGTGTAATTTTACTTATACACACAATTGGAATCACCAGTCAAGATATTCTAATATTTTAATTAAGATAAGGTTGTTACGTTTATAATAGGTTAAGGATACGCTATTGAATTACACATACAGATACAGTGCGCACACCAAACGTAGGTCGGGGTGTATCAGGATAGACTTTAATTCAAAGAAAGGATTAATTGTTTTTATCTGTTTTTGCCACAGCTTCAGATATGTTTTGAAAATTCGTTTTGTCATCAACTATA
>NW_018444999.1:0-322 GCF_002113885.1 Mizuhopecten yessoensis
ACAGTTAGTTACAAGTTACATTGCTATATATTTTGCTGTTTGACGATACATGTAAATGCATCATTTGTTTTAGTATCAACAAATATAGTCCTTCATCAAATCCGCTTAATACTCGCGCTTAAATATGGTTGGAAGAATGTAGTATCGTAATTGCCTGCAATGAAGCTCTTACGTAATGATATCAGCCTTTACGAAATTGAACCGTATACTGTAAATACGCTTAATGCTTTCCTGTCGACACCAGTCATAACTCGTAATATTTACACCATATGCATTTTGTTCTATTTACGCAAGTGTTAAGTTATTACAAAAGCCTTCACAA
>NW_018445000.1:0-322 GCF_002113885.1 Mizuhopecten yessoensis
GTGAGTTAGTCTTAAGAAAACTTTCATTAGTTCAATTCATCACACGATGATACCATATCAAGTGTCAATCTTTATATATCCTTTATGCATATTCAAATTGCTGTAAAGAAAACTAATATATTATGTACTATCGTGAGATCTTTAGCGATGCATCGGGAAAAATTGATGGTGGGTTCATTTTTGCAGCAATACTGTAAAATGACGGCACAATCCAAGGTGGGTAGTTTGTGGGAGTGCAGACATAATGTGGGAGGTGTATAGGTAGGTAGACGTAACGTGGTTAGTGTGTGAGAGGATAACATTGTTTGGGTAGTTTGTGAGT
>NW_018445001.1:0-322 GCF_002113885.1 Mizuhopecten yessoensis
TAATATTTGAGGTTCACCACTAGTGACATATCTAGATGCATGATACATACTTGATAAAGACTTCAAAAGGCAATTTTGTTGCAGATTTAATGGCATATAGGAGCGCTAAAGTCTTCTGCGTTTGACAACCGGAAGTGTACATGCGAAACCGGTGAACTGGGACGGGAAACCCCCTGAATGTTGACCCCATATAAATCTGCGATCACATATTAAAATCTTCTTAAATTATACATTTTTCCAAAGTTTATATCTGTAGATTTCATTCATTAAACAATCTGTCAACAACTACACATTAAAATTACTCAGAGGCACTGAATGTACA
>NW_018445002.1:0-322 GCF_002113885.1 Mizuhopecten yessoensis
ACTTTCCTCTGACCCATACCAACAGTTGTCAACACTACACCAAGACTTTCATCTGACCCATACCAACAGTTGTCAACACTACACCAAGATTTTTTTCTGACTCATACCAACAGTTGTCAGCATTACACCAAGACTTTCCTTTGACCCATACCAACAGTTGTCAACACTACACCAAGAGTTTTCCTCAAACCTACGCCAACAGTTGTCAACACTTCACCAAGACATTCCTCTACGTATACCCTTCACAAACCTTTGACAACCCTACACAAAGACTTTTCTCTAGCCCATAACGACAGTTATCAACACTACACCAAGACTTTCC
>NW_018445003.1:0-322 GCF_002113885.1 Mizuhopecten yessoensis
AAACACTATAAAGGGAGTCTTGATTCTAAACACTATAAAGGAAGTTTCCATTCTAAACACTATAAAGGGAGTATCCATTCTAAACACTATAAAGGAAGTCTCGATTATAAACACTATAAAAGGAGTCTCTATTCTTAACACTAAAAAAGAGTCTCGAATCTAAACACTGTAAAGGGAGTCTCCATTCTTAACACAATAAAGAGAGTCTCAATTCTAAACACTGTAAAGGGAGTCTCCATTCTTAACACTATAAAGGGAGTCTCGATTCTAAACTCTGTAAAGGGAGTCTCGATTTTAAACACTATAAAGGGAGTCTCGATTC
>NW_018445004.1:0-322 GCF_002113885.1 Mizuhopecten yessoensis
ACAATGATAGATAAGGTACAAAACCTTTTTGGTAAAGTCTATAACATTGTTCAATGATATGTAAGGTACAAAACCTTGTATGGTAAGTCTATACCGCTGTATAGTAGTAGATATGGTGCTAAACCTTTTATGATACAGACTATATAGACGTACAGTACTAGATAAGTTACCAAAGCTTTTATGATACAGTCTATATCACTGAACAGTAGTTGATAAGGTACCAAAGCTTTTCTGATACAATCTATATCACTGTACAGTACTAGATAATGTACCAAGCCTGTTATGGTACAGTCTATATCGCTGTACAATGCTAGATAATGTA
>NW_018445005.1:0-322 GCF_002113885.1 Mizuhopecten yessoensis
AATCATGACGTCATAACAAGTCATACATAATATCATAACACCCATCGACCTGTGTAGTACCTGTTTTTCAGAACTGCACCTTTGACGACTGTTCAATTGTCAACGTATCTCCATTTCTACATCAAATACCATATGTGTTAACAGTCAATTAACGTTATACAGTTTATCGTCTGTATTTTTGTGGCATATGTGATTGTAGAACATATTTTTCATCAATGTGAATCTAGTTCTTCTCATTCCATTTATCAAATGGATTTTTATAAGTAATATTTACATAATGCGTGAATCATTTAATTAATTTCATTGTTACTGATTTACTGTG
>NW_018445006.1:0-322 GCF_002113885.1 Mizuhopecten yessoensis
GAGTTCTTGATCTTTCGGAAATTAATGTTTGATGACGAGGACAGGACGACAGACCCTGGGGTACCTGTTTTGAAACAATAAAGAAAACACAGGTGGCATTTCTACAATACAGACAGACTCTTATCACGTTCTAGGATTTATACACGGCCTTTAAACAGCTTTTTCATTTACGAACGTGAGATAAAGAGAATTGTCTTTCTTAGCTTGTAATCGATTGAGCAAACCTTATCGGCATACAATATGTCTGCATATTTTTAACTTGCTTTTCAATTTCATCATTTAGATGTAAACGTACGAAAGTAATCTTCATTTTTGAAAACAG
>NW_018445007.1:0-322 GCF_002113885.1 Mizuhopecten yessoensis
TTTAATCACTTTTTATTATATATATATATATATATATATATACAATATAATTACTTTTATACAAAGTACAATGTAATGGCATACAGTGCCATAAGGGATATGGTAAGCAATTTTTGTCAAATTATCAACTCTTCAGTCCTATATTGGTTACATATCAACCATATAGTTCAAGTCCTTTGTACTTGTCGCTATATCTAATGTTGTACTCAGTAAAAGACCAAATGTCAAAATTACATATATGCTTATGTAGCAAAAACTAAAAATTGACAGCATATGCGCTTATATAGCTTAGCCAACACCATCAAAAGGTCTCACCTCATCA
>NW_018445008.1:0-322 GCF_002113885.1 Mizuhopecten yessoensis
TAGCTAGATATATGAGTAGTTAGCTAGATATATATGGGGTTAGCTAGATTTTGTTTGGCGTTAGCAAGATATTATTTTGGGTTAGCTACATGTAGATATATATGGGGTTAGCTAGATTTATGAGCGGTTAGCTGGATATATATTTAGTTAACCAAACATGTATGGGGTTAGCTGGATATCTATGGGGTTAGCAGGATATATTTTGGGGTTAACTAGATATATTTTGGGCTTAGCTAGATATATATGGGGATAGCTAAATATATATTGGGCTAGCTATATATATATGGGGTTAGCTAGATATAAACTCAGTAAGCTAGATATA
>NW_018445009.1:0-322 GCF_002113885.1 Mizuhopecten yessoensis
TGTTAACGTTTACCACTGTCCTGGTTAAATGGGATTATCCACACTGGTTTACCTGCCCTCATTTTGAAGAACATCATCTCACACAACTATAAATAAAATGATTAAAAATTCTGTTTATTTGAACTTTTTTATAAGGGGGCCGCCATCTTGTATTGAATTCGGCATCAAACATCGACCAAAATGTACAACAAATTACACACTTAATAAACTCACCCACACAAAAGCAGACTTTTATTTTTATTTTTATGCATAGTACATCTATATATATTGCTCAACACACACATACAACTTTTGAAACTTCTGCCACCTAAATATCCAACCA
>NW_018445010.1:0-322 GCF_002113885.1 Mizuhopecten yessoensis
CACGTTCCCTATATATTTCTTCAAGTTCATTTTTGACAAACAGTCACTTTACTGCCAACCTACATACATAGTTTGGACTTTGGACTTGGATTAATAAGAAAATTATTAATTGTCTGCCAAAATAAAATATAAATTGTATTGCCTAAGATCGTTGTTCGTTATTGACCATATTCTTTTAACTTTCTTGTATCTGATAGACATGATGCCACATATTTTGCTGGTATATTTATTAAATCATTCCATAGCTCTTCGTTCGTGGGGTTTTGCCTGGTGTATGTGTGTCTCTTACGGTCTTGTTGTGTTATCTTCGTATGGACAAGAC
>NW_018445011.1:0-322 GCF_002113885.1 Mizuhopecten yessoensis
GTTTGTAAGATACAATGTCTAACTACAGTCCTGTCTCATCTGTAATATATGTTTGTAAGATACAAGGTCTTACTTAAGTCCTGTCTCATCTATAAGATGTGTTTGTACGATACAAGGTCCTACTACAGTCCTGCCTCATCTGTAAGATATGCTTGTAAGATACAAGGTCTTACTTCAGTCCTGTCTCATCTATAAGATATGTTTGTAATGTCTAACTACAGTCATGTCTCATCTGTAAGATATGTTTGTAAGATACAAGGTCTTACTTCAGTCTTGTCTCATCTATAAGATATGTTTGTAAGAAACAATGTCTTACTACAGT
>NW_018445012.1:0-322 GCF_002113885.1 Mizuhopecten yessoensis
TTGGCAAATCGTCATTTTACTCTCACGAGTATTGTCTGTATAGTTAAACGTTCTGGTTTCGTTAACTTATTGATGGCAGTGTCAGATTGTATATAGAAATGTTGCGTGTCGTTTTGATAACAACTTCTGCTAGGTGGGATTTGACAAATGGTGATATATATCATGAAAGGGGGATTATCTAAATGAAAAACCAGAAATGAATTTGCCTTTGTATTCACATCCACGGATTAAATCGATAAATGTAATTAGTATTAGCGTATTAGTGAAAGCAGTACCACTAGGCACACTTATGAGTATAAACCTAAACGGTCAGGATGCATAT
>NW_018445013.1:0-322 GCF_002113885.1 Mizuhopecten yessoensis
TGTCCACCCATATCCCACAGAGATAGGAGAACCCCATCCATGTTGACATGGTGTGAAGCTTGTTGAACTGCATTGCATTCCTCGAAATGTTTTTCGTACAGGTCAACATTTTGTGATGACATCATTGATGAATCTATTTCGCCCTTTCGGAATCCTAATGTAGTAGACAATGGAATTTAAAAACAAGGCTTTCAAAATATCGCATTCGTGTTGATACAATATATACAATCTATATGTATATACTATACATCTCAAGTGCAGGCTTACGCACAGGGATATATTAATCAGGTTACATAGGACTAGTAGTAAGCGCCTGATAAGG
>NW_018445014.1:0-322 GCF_002113885.1 Mizuhopecten yessoensis
TCAGATAAAGATGGCACCTTCCATTAAGAAACCTCTTTTTGTACATGCATATGTGTTGACAATGTATACTACTCACAGGGAATGTTATTGTTAAGATTACTCTGCCTTGTAGCCAGTTTTTGATTGATTAAGAAATTGATCATGAACAGCTTTCCGGGATGAACGACATGTAAACACAATGTATATACAAATAGGATTAACAATTAATTAGTATATACAGAATATTGATTAGGAGCCTCTGGCTTTAGTGTAATACATGGACATTATCTACAACCTCAATCTGGGATGTCAAATATTAATGAGTGTTATCATAGCAGAGATT
>NW_018445015.1:0-322 GCF_002113885.1 Mizuhopecten yessoensis
CTATATGAGTACGAAATCGCGGCTGCTTCTTAATGGCGCGGAAACCGATAACACGAGGATACCCCGCGCATAAAATAAATAAACTTCGGACTTAGATAGCAGGGTTTAATCTAATTCTGTGAATAAACAAATAATGTTTTGAATACGCAGGTCATGTTTTCTTTCAACAGTTTGGTGTTGCAGGATGCTTGAGGTTGAATGAATAAATATTGGACGGTTAACGTTGATGATTACAATCACAGGACACGCATCACAAACACTTAACATGACCGGGCCTCGATTCCTGGTAAGGTTTAAGACCAAGTTGAGATCAGAGACGTAC
>NW_018445016.1:0-322 GCF_002113885.1 Mizuhopecten yessoensis
ACAAAAATGACATTAACTTTTGTAAGAGAAACCTTTTTAAGCTTGTTTTTAAATCTATTTGGTATGTATATGTAATAAAGATGTTGGTCAATTAAAAATGGATTCTTATTGTAGCTAAAACTTATAAATATGTTAGAAGGACTATTTCGTTAAGCAATTGGTTATAATCTTGTCAAAAATCCTTCATGATAAACAAGTAGGTACTTCTTATGAGCAACTCGTGTCGGGAAATTTACAGGATTCATTATTTTATGGCGCTCTGAATCGGTAATGTTTTTGGTGAACTTTGAAATAACATGTTATACTTGTATACACAAAAATA
>NW_018445017.1:0-322 GCF_002113885.1 Mizuhopecten yessoensis
TCGATGTTAACACTGAAACGAACTACCAATATTCACACTAACTTACAGATCGTACCGAGGTTAAGCTATGAATATTCACACTAACTTAGAAATCGTACCGAGGTAAAGCTATGAATGTTAACACTGAAACAAACTAGCAAAGTTCACACTATTTTAGAAATCGTACAAAGGTAAAGCTATCGATGTTAACGCTGAAACAAACTAGCAAAGTTCACACTAACTGAAAAATCGTACCGAGGTCAAGCTATCAATGTTAACACTGAAACAAACTAGCAAAGTTCACACTAACTAAGAAACCGTACCAAGGTAAAGCTATGGATGT
>NW_018445018.1:0-322 GCF_002113885.1 Mizuhopecten yessoensis
AAACATCTCTATAGTTACAAGGTCAAAACTGTGATACAAGGTCATTGTAAAATAT
Source organism: Mizuhopecten yessoensis (assembly GCF_002113885.1). Lineage (NCBI taxonomy): Eukaryota > Metazoa > Mollusca > Bivalvia > Pectinida > Pectinidae > Mizuhopecten > Mizuhopecten yessoensis. The sequence goes on from NW_018445018.1 coordinate 56, forward strand.
ACCTCACTGTAGTTACAAGGTCAAGTCTATTATACAAGGTTATGGTAAAAGAAACACATCTGTAGTAACAAGGTCAATGATGCAATACAAGGTCATTGTAAAAGAAACATCTCTGTGTGTAGTTACAAGGTCAAGGCTGTAGTACAAGGTCATTGTAAAAGAAACACATCTGAAGTCACAAGGTCAGGTTTGAATACAAGGTCATTGTTAAAGAAACACCTATGTAGTGACAAGGTCAGGTTGTAATACAATGTCATTGTAAAGGAA
>NW_018445019.1:0-322 GCF_002113885.1 Mizuhopecten yessoensis
GAACAGAGTAAGGAAGTGAGATGAGAACAGAGTAAGAAAGTGAGAAAAGAACAGAGTAAGGAAGTGGGAGAAGAATAGAGTAAGGAAGTGAGAAACGAACAAAGTAAGGAAGTGAGAAAAGAACCGAGTTAGAAAGTGAGAGAAGAATAGAGTAAGGAAGTGAGAAATGAACAGAGTAAGGAAGTGAGAAAAGAACTGAGTAAGGAAAGGAGACAAGAACAGAGTAAAGAAGTGAAAAACGAACAAATCAGGAAGTGAGAGAAGAACTTAGTAAGGAAGTGAGAGAAGAATAAAGTAAGGAAGTGAGGGAAGAACAGAGTAA
>NW_018445020.1:0-322 GCF_002113885.1 Mizuhopecten yessoensis
TGCTGGAAATGTATAGGTGAGTTGCGGGGAAACTTGTGTCGAAAAACCCTACAATATAGTAAACAATTCGCTGAAGACGTCAATTGTTTATTTCCCTGAATACACTTGACCATCTAACACTAATACAAGGTTAGACTTATGTGTTCGATTTATAAATGTAATGTGATTTTGTTAAGGTGAATAAAGCCGTCATTTTCTACCAATGTTATCCTCATTAACAACATCTGGCAATGAAAATTAAAAAAACCCCAGTATTTTGAATTGAAATGCTGATAAAAAATTATATGCAAATCACAAAAAAGTGATAAATAGAGAATGAAAA
>NW_018445021.1:0-322 GCF_002113885.1 Mizuhopecten yessoensis
GGGTGTTAATCAGGGTATAAAAAGTAATCCAGGGGGTGGGTAGTTGAAGAGAGGTTGGGTAATGACTTTATAACATATGATTCTACATGTCTATACTGAAACCTTACTGTTACCAGTGATTGAAAATTATTTAGGCATAATTTCATGGCCCCAGGGGTGGAGATTGGTGGGGTAGGGATGGATAAATATTCCCCTGTAACATCATGATCAACTTCTGAACTCTTTTGGATTAAATATATTCAAATATAAGATTTTTTGTCAGGGTGTATAAAGAGTATCTCTGTCTGTGTGTGTGTGTGTGTGTGTCTGTGGTGGTGGTGGG
>NW_018445022.1:0-322 GCF_002113885.1 Mizuhopecten yessoensis
CAGTTGGTATTAGAACATTGCAAAACGTTTATACACGCACTGTTTATGTGTAAAATAAATCTCATATTGTAATTTCCAATAGATACCTATGACGTCATCGTTATATGTGGAGCTTGTAGCAATAGGCATCTGCCATGTGACTGCTTGTGGGAAGCCGTACGTCTGGTTAAACCAGGTAAAGTGGAGTTATAAAGATATTTCTTTAAGACGTTCTTAACTATTATTCATTTATTGAAGACTAAGCAGGCTATTAGCATAAAAACGCAACTAATAGGAGTCCCTCGCAGACTCTGGTGTTTTCATTCTTCTTTTGACCCTAAAC
>NW_018445023.1:0-322 GCF_002113885.1 Mizuhopecten yessoensis
GGGAGAAAAAAATATATCAAAAATGTTGCAAAGGGGGCAACGGATCATTGTTTGTGTCTCTTCCATGTCCCCTTAGCTTAATAAATAGAAGAACGCGCACGATTCTGCAGGGGCCGCGCACTACCCGCCTCTTACATATAATATAATAGAGCAGGACGCAGGCATCTTTACCCAATTGATTTGCCATTGTCCTTTACATATTTTAACCTATTTAGTTTTAGTTTGATGTATTCCTTATGTGAATGTCTCTTCTTAGTGTTTTGCCATAAATCGCTCACATTGCCGATGGGCTGATAAACAATACAAAAGATACACAACAAAC
>NW_018445024.1:0-322 GCF_002113885.1 Mizuhopecten yessoensis
AAAACTCTGTGACAACTGTTATTCGTTCTGTGTTGTATGCTGCTCATATTCAATGGTTTTCAGTTTAAATTCAATATCATCTTTAAAAGTAAAAGACAAAATAGTGATGCGTTTCCCATCATCACATAATCCAAACATCCAAATTTCAATTACTTTTCATGTTGATAGTTTTTGACTATGTTATATCAGCACAAAAACGATCAGGACATTTCTAAATTAGAGATGTTATACGAATCCTTATACAGTATAAAGCACATATACATTTTGTGTCTTATAATTATTGACGTCATCGATATCCGGACGCGTCAGAAACCAAGGTAAA
>NW_018445025.1:0-322 GCF_002113885.1 Mizuhopecten yessoensis
AACATTGGAATGTTTGGAAATATAAATACAAAATCTACACAAAAATAGGATTTTACATGTACTTAAACCACATGTTGTAAAATAAATGAATTTGTTAGTAGAGTGATAATTTATAATCTTCCTGAAAACATTGACCCATATGAAAAATCTGCTATAAGAAGTTACATCTATGTAATTACATTGTATTTGAACTACCAAATCAATTATATGATGCAAACAAATCCAGTATCGAGATATCGATCCCCGAAGTGGGCAATTTGCACCTGTCGATCTACTACTAATCAGCTTACTGGTCACTTACGCTGAATGAGAGCTTTTCTGG
>NW_018445026.1:0-322 GCF_002113885.1 Mizuhopecten yessoensis
GTGGGGACATATGTTTGTTAACGAACAGGTTGTTGTTCTTCTCTTTGATTCTGCGTACCTACTTTTAACGACTACTTTAAGTCGTAATAACGAAATAACATAACTCGGAAAAACGAGATCACCTAAGCCGTATTGACGAGATAACGTAAAACGAAATTACGAGATAATAATTTGTGTCGTTAGGTATTAATAGGCTTTCGTAATTATGCAACTTTTCCAAGAAACAATTTGTTCATGTAGCAGCTTTTCCAGGAAGCCAATAAGCTCTTCCAAGTACTATACAATAGCGCCTACACATATGCAAGGTTTGAATTAAAAAAAA
>NW_018445027.1:0-322 GCF_002113885.1 Mizuhopecten yessoensis
TGAGTACCCCATTTGCCCCACTGCCCTATTTATGGAAAACATTTATATAGCAAAGTGACAGCAATATCACTGTTCATAGACTTTATTTAAATGCAGTCATATGTTACAAAATTGCAAAACGAAGACGTAATCAGAAATAGTTAACCATATTTCAATGTTTACGTATTTCATAGTAAAGACACTCTAAAATAATTTGTTTAAATAGTCTAATGATTATATTCTGCATCAATTGTCTTTAACGCGGTTAATTGCAATATTGAAACGAAATCATTTCGTTATAGAATTGCAAATTTCCGCGTTTAAGTAAATAGGCTCAAATAAT
>NW_018445028.1:0-322 GCF_002113885.1 Mizuhopecten yessoensis
TAATTACCTCCCCACAATATCTCTATGTAGCCCTCTAATATCTCCCCATAAAGCCCCTGTTTTCACCTCCCAACAATATCTCTATATAACCCCCCCCCTCCAATATCTCCCCATAGCGTCAACGTAATCACTTCCCCACAATATCTCTATATGCCCTCCAATATCTCCCCATAGTGTCAATGTACTCACCTTCCCACAATATCTCTTTATACCCCTCCAATATCTCCCCATAATGTCCCCGTAATCATCTCTACACCATATCTCTTTATACCCCTCTAATATCTCCCCATAATGTCCCCGTAATCTCCTCACCACAATATCT
>NW_018445029.1:0-322 GCF_002113885.1 Mizuhopecten yessoensis
TGGTGTCCCTGTGTGGCCATATTGAGAGTTGCCCCAATTTAAAGTACATATGGTCGATCCATGTGTTGAATACAACTCCAGTTGACTGCAATGTTAGTCCAAACCTCATGCAAATGTCTTTCAATCCAAAGTCATGACGGAGACGGCATATGGTCAGGAATAGACAATCCTCATTTGATAAAGTTTTAATGTCCGCACGACCTTTCTCATAGCTGACACAGGACCCTGGAGGTACCAGAAAATTCAGAAGAGCTATAAAGCGCAAGTAGGTTATCCCAGTGTAATACTTGAACAGACCCTTCACTTGATCCTCTTTTGCCAG
>NW_018445030.1:0-322 GCF_002113885.1 Mizuhopecten yessoensis
AGAGAATTAACATTAAATAGCTTTTCAGAGACAAGCCTGTCAAGTTATAATTTTTCGAACACTTTGACAATGACAGGCATGCGAGAAATAGCGCGATAGCTTTTTGGGTCAGATATAGGTTTATTGTGACCTTTATATAGAGTGCAAATAATTCCCTTTTTTAGATCCTTTGGTACAAAAGAAAAAGTTTTAAAGGCACTAAAAAGTGTACACAAACACTCATGAAAACAATTATTTGCAAATATCAAATTTTCATAAACAATTAAATCAACACCTGCAGCTTTGCCACGGGGAAGACTACGACAAACAGATTTAACTTCAT
>NW_018445031.1:0-322 GCF_002113885.1 Mizuhopecten yessoensis
AAGAATCAGAAAGTATCAGGATATGACGTTCTATAAAGAAGCAGTAAGTATCAGGATATGACGTTCTATAAAGAATCAGAAAGTTTCAGGATCAGACGTTCTATAAAAAAACAATAACATTCATTGCGTAACGTTCTATCCAATTAAGCATGTTGAAAATAATTACATAAGTTAAATAAATAGTATTTGATTCGATGTTTAGAGAAATAAGATTTCTGACTTGTTCTTGTTCTCTTAACTTTACAACGCTTCATGACATCATTCGCTATAGTACTGTTGTATTATTGACATACACTACTTGACCTGCTCCGCTTGAGTGATA
>NW_018445032.1:0-322 GCF_002113885.1 Mizuhopecten yessoensis
ATATATATATAAAGTAGTCCAGACAAAAATTGAACTAAGATATTTAATGAATTTGATTTATTTTCTATTTACTTGAAATTTACCAAATTTATGTTTCAACATGAAATCAGTAATTGTAACATAATGAAATATGTTTGCACAAGATTCTTACTTTTGATTTTATCTATAAATATATTTGAGGCACGTTTAGGATATGCCTAAAAAGTACCACAAACGAGGTACATTTTAGGTACCTGTGAGGCAAATTTTAGGTATATCTCTGCCAAACTCATTATATGAGCGTAGGTAAAATTACAAAAAACAAATGTCTTATAAGGTGATT
>NW_018445033.1:0-322 GCF_002113885.1 Mizuhopecten yessoensis
TTAGTATAAATGTGCATTGTACATATTAACTACCGATCATTAAAACAATTTTTTGTTCAAAACATCCGTTACTTCATCACAAACCTTTTCCCACATATTTGTTTGTTATCTTTCATGCTTTTATTGTTTTCGTTTACTACCGAAATAAACTAGGATTTCGATGAAATGATTTAATTCGTCTACATTATCGGAAATATGGTCTACAATCTATGCCACGTATGGCATTATTCTGTTGGGTCTGGATGGTGCCTTTATACACAAATAAACACAACACATGATGTGCCTAGATATTTTTAATTATACACGCTCTTCTATTTAAGTT
>NW_018445034.1:0-322 GCF_002113885.1 Mizuhopecten yessoensis
TACACAGTTCTATATCAGATGCTGTCTAACACTTATATAGCCCGTCTGGAAATCTTGTGAAACAACAACAAGAGAACACTGAAGATTTGCGCACAGACCCTCGAAAGAATTACAAGGAGAATAGAACAATATTTTTTAAGGAAATTAAGCAGCGGCTACTTCTTGATCGAAGAGTCCCGCATGTAAATTTAGGTCCATAAATGCCACATCCTAACATCGGGAACACAGCAAGTGACAACACAACTGCATCGCACTCCAATGAACATTATAAAAATACCGTACTTCATATCACACAATGAAACCACCATATAAAGAGATACGA
>NW_018445035.1:0-322 GCF_002113885.1 Mizuhopecten yessoensis
AGTACACACTGTATTTATTCCTGGGCAACAATGAATTTTACCACATGTGTCATGTAAAATGCAGATGGTAATATAAATAATTACAATACAATGTTTTATTTGCCCAATGATAATGATCTACGTGCGTGCAAAAAATATTTACATGTCTGAAAGATGTGGATTAATTAGGTTGAATTTCCCTTTAGCTCAGCGGTAGAGCATCGGGCTGGAGAGCGAAGGGTCGGGGTTGGAGCCCCAGCGAAGGCACTATCTTTATCACTATTCCTCGTCCTATCACAAATTGGTGCCGGTGACCCTCCCCGTTCAAGGTAGGAGAACCCTT
>NW_018445036.1:0-322 GCF_002113885.1 Mizuhopecten yessoensis
CGGAACCTTTCATCTTCCTCCTTTCCTTCATGATCTCCTGTTTCTTCCGCCTGTGGGTCAGTTTCACTATGACATTCCGTGGTTTGTCCTTGGAGAATCTCCCTAATCTATAGGCAATGTCAATGTCTTCACTGTGTAGAGGAGCTTTCAACTTTTCAGTTACAAATTTAACCACCTGCCAAACACATATCTCCACCGACTCCTTTTCTGAGGGATCACCCATTTCAGCTATCCGTCTAGAATGTTAACGTCCGTGCTGTTCGAGATCATTATGTTAGGATATGATGTCTTTCTGAACATAATCCAACTCCTCAATCTTCAT
>NW_018445037.1:0-322 GCF_002113885.1 Mizuhopecten yessoensis
TAACCAGAAATACATTTCTATTTTTGTCTCTATATCATAAAAGGCCCAATATTTTACCTGAACTACCAGGTATGTTTGTTTATCACATAATCGGCCTGTTATTCAATGAATTCGCCTGTGTAATATTTTTATTATAAAACTAGTGTATTGGCTGTGCCAGTCAGAAATCAATTGTGACGTCATAAATTGTGAATGGCGTAACAAAATGGCTGCCTGTAAAACCTGTCAAAATGTAAGTTTTCTGAGTTACATCATGTATGTGATAAAAAGTACTGGGGGTATCTTAAATTTGTTTTCATTTCATATGAGCTTTTATGAAACT
>NW_018445038.1:0-322 GCF_002113885.1 Mizuhopecten yessoensis
AAATATTCACGGTTACCTTGACACATCGTGTGAGAAAATCATGCCAATTTCAATGTAAATATTACTCCAGAAGAAAGATGTGTGTTTAAATAATTTAAGCAATAGTTTGTCTATTTCATTAGAAGTTTATTTCCCCGTGTCTCCGTTGAAAAAGTTTCAAAATCGGGGCATGCCGTCCTGACGGTATGGTGCCGGGAATCGATCCAAAGTTAACATTATTGTCGTAAACAACTGACGACGACTGCTTTATTTACACTAAACACCCTTTTCGTTGAAAAGAACATTTGATTATTTTTAAAAAGGGAATATTTAGTGTGTTTTT
>NW_018445039.1:0-322 GCF_002113885.1 Mizuhopecten yessoensis
CAAGAGGACACTCACAGAAAATCTTCAAACGAAGTAGCCGTCTAGATAAAGGAACACATTTTTCCAGTTTCCGAATTGTAGACATATGGAACAATTTGCCTCAAAATGCCATTGATGCACCCACAGTTATAAAAATTAAAATTCTTATAGATGAACACTGGAAGAATAATTATAATTATAATATTTATGAACCTTGATTTCGCCTGAATTGTATTTTACCTGAAGTAGTATATTTAATATTGTGTTTGATATGTATACAGAGGCTTAAAGCCTGCGTCCATTACACTTCCTAATAGAAATAAACAGTAAACGCAAAAAATCA
>NW_018445040.1:0-322 GCF_002113885.1 Mizuhopecten yessoensis
CAGTTAACTTACTGTCAAATAAACTGGGTCAAACTTATTTACATATAGTTAACTTACTGTCAAATAAACTGGGTCAAACTGATTTACATACAGATAACTTACTGTCAAATGAACTAGGTCAAACTGATTTACATACAGATAACTTACAGTCAAATAAACTGGGTCAAACTGATTTATATACTGTTAACTTACTGTCAAATAAACTAGGTCAAACTGATTAACATACAGTTAACTTACTGTCAAATAAATAAACTGGGTCAAACTTTTTAACATACAAATAATTTACTGTCAAATAAACTAGGTCAAACTGATTTACATACAG
>NW_018445041.1:0-322 GCF_002113885.1 Mizuhopecten yessoensis
ATGAACTGTTCTTAGAAAGCACGTCATCTGTAATGTTACTCTAAACATGTGTGACGTCATTATCGGACCATATTTGATAGAATTGAAATTACACATTACACATATGTTGTAACTACACTGCAGAAAATTATAAATTCTTATAATTATGGTTCCATGTGATTCATAAGACACTGTTTTACTTACAGTTCAATCAGAAACCAAACCAAAGAAGACTGGAAATAGAAAAAAACAGTGTAAGTAGTACATGTGTATTTCATCTTTAAGTCCAGTTTTTTTTATTGTTTCCCATTGAAAATCAAATACATTTCACAAGTAAGGCGGA
>NW_018445042.1:0-322 GCF_002113885.1 Mizuhopecten yessoensis
ATGGATAGAAATATTTTTGTATAACAGACAGCAACGAGTAGTCATCAATGGCGAAACATGTGTTTGGGGCAAAGTAACTGGCAAAGTAATTAGTACCCTGGCATACCTCAGGGTAAAAGTCTCAGGACCACACTTGTTCGTTATATATAAACGACTTGCAAGAAATAGTCGATTCAACTGTATACCTATTTGCACAAAAAAATGTTCCAGATTATAAATTCCAAAGAAAAGAAGAAATTCTTACAGGGAGACCTACTTAGACTAAAAGACCTTGGAGTTACATTTGATAATCAAATCAGTGAAAAGGTACAAAGAGCAACAT
>NW_018445043.1:0-322 GCF_002113885.1 Mizuhopecten yessoensis
TTTTTGTGTATCGCCCAAGGCCGAAACGTGCAGGCACAATTTATAGTATTGCGGGATGACTTCTACATGTATTACTCACATGACGCTTTTACTTTTAGTAAAGAAGGACTCATAACTCTATTTAACAGTATGTACAGAAAACTACATGTACACTATGTACCATGCATTTATGTAGCACAAAAGGGCATACGTATGAACATGAACGCAATGGAAGAAAACAAATAAAAACGAGACTCTTTAATATAGATAATGTATGAAAGCGAAGCCGTTCCAAAATATGGACTAAGGCCTTGTCGTTAACGATTATATTTTGTCATACGTA
>NW_018445044.1:0-322 GCF_002113885.1 Mizuhopecten yessoensis
TGTACGTATGCTACGTATCTGTCTGAACGTATGCTACGTACCTGCATGTACCACTGTTACATATCTGTCTGAACGTATGCTACGTATCTGCTTCTACTTATCTGTCTGTACGTATCTGTCTGTATGCATGCTACGTATCTGTCTATACGTATGCTACGTATCTTTTCTGAACGTATACTACGTACCAGCCTGAAGGTACGTCTGTTGTTGTGTATCTGTTTGAACGTCAGTTGTTGTGTACACGGCTGTATGTCTGTTGTTGTGTACATGTCTGTATGTCAGTTGTTGTGAACATGTATGTACGTCTGTTGTTGTGTACATG
>NW_018445045.1:0-322 GCF_002113885.1 Mizuhopecten yessoensis
ACGTGTTCTTTGCACGTTCTCAACAATTGTATGACGTCATAGCAATAATACCATGACGTCACGGCAACAATACAATGAAGTCACGTCGACAATTCAGCCGCGACACATCAACATTGTATTACATTGATTTAACGTCTATATAAAATACATAAGAGGGAAAATAGGGTAAGAGAAAAATAATCATTCACCCCTTGGGAGTGAGACAGTGTAATCTCAACCCTCGGGGAAAGATTCTTAAGCTGTCAAACAGTCGGCAAGCCTCGTGTTTGACAACTTGAGAGTCTTACCCCGAGGGTTGAGATTACCCTGTCTCACCCCCAAG
>NW_018445046.1:0-322 GCF_002113885.1 Mizuhopecten yessoensis
TACGTTCCTGTAAACACTACACCAGAAATAGCTTACCGCTTACACTGTAATTATACCTACAGTAACTCAAGCTTACTGTCTACGTGGACAATTGCACGGCAGTTATGTTTTGGTTATGGCTATATAACCATTGTTTAAATGTTTAATGTCGCGGGATATATGTTTTCGCGGGATTCAGGTCGAGTTGTCACATTGTGCCACGCTTAGGTTTGCTTGATCTGTTATTAATTTAACGGGATGTATTTTTCGCCAAAAAAACCCCAATGTTCTCGAGAATCGCGAAAATTATAGCCCGCTAGCAAAAAAAAAAAAAAAAAAAAAA
>NW_018445047.1:0-322 GCF_002113885.1 Mizuhopecten yessoensis
TTGGTTCCTCTGTCAGACCACAAAGTCTTTACAGGTCCTCTGATAGCAATCAAACGACTGAGCGCATTGATGAAGCACGATGCACTCATGCATTGTAAATAAGAAAATGTAGCATGCCTACATGTAGGGCGTTGCCATATTTATTTTTCCAAGTCAGACCACGAGGAGCCCCAAGTAGTCGATAAATATATAAACAACAAGAGAAGGTGAAACTAATCGATAAAGAAATTATATCTCTGTGAGAAGACAGAACAGTTTATATTATTCAAATCATTCCGCCAACTCTTATTTCCTTTACCAGTCACCTTTGTTCCCAGTATAT
>NW_018445048.1:0-322 GCF_002113885.1 Mizuhopecten yessoensis
CTTTTTACATTTCAAGGTTGCATGAAAACTGTCGTTTTACACGAACAAATGCAACAAATCTAGATTATGTGATAAAAAGATCTTACACTCGTTTTCGTTTCATATGAAAAGTCGTCACGAAGTTGTAATTTTAGCTCGCAAGATGCTCGCTGAATTGAAAAATTCTTAGACTCGTTTAATAAATCTCATATGAAGTGGAAACTAATGTAAGATCCCAAATTTTCGTTAAAAATCATATGTAGTTCCATTTATAGATATGACTCTCAAATCAATATTTGGTTTTATAAATATTTGTTATTGAATAGGTGTAAGGGCTGCAATA
>NW_018445049.1:0-322 GCF_002113885.1 Mizuhopecten yessoensis
GTTCATTTAAACGTGAAACGTTCAGTATAAATAATTTCCTTCAAAATTTCTGATGATTTAATTACTTACTTTTTAATTTCGTTACAGAATTCATGCTGTGACATCACAGTAAGGATTATAGACTAAAGGTGATCCCTGTATCAAGAAAGGTCAGTAACATTCACTTGCCGGGATGTCTCCCATCGACTAGGTATTAACATACATAAATAATGCTAATTGGTTGATGTCGTACCTTATAAATTACTAGCTGAAATGGCAGAAAAGGCGATTTCTTTCAATAAAGGACAGATAGCGGTTCGCGGCCAGGATCCAACTAAATGTG
>NW_018445050.1:0-322 GCF_002113885.1 Mizuhopecten yessoensis
ACAACTCATCATAAAATTAAATTTGTTCATTGTCTTGCATTGTTTTAGTAATGAACGAACTTTTTTAGACTAATCCTTTTTAAGGCAAAGTAATCTATGGAAACACAGATAAGATCGGCTACACTACTTTATAAGCATCTATTTTGTACATGATGTGATACAAATCACACATTCACACAACACAATTAATGTTTAACATTGGCTATAATACAACTATTTAAGGATTAACCTTTATTTGGCGATGTATACGGTAGTATGAACGCATATATTCTTTACTGATCACCATAGAATATGCTCGTTGCCTTTTGCGTTTATAACACCG
>NW_018445051.1:0-322 GCF_002113885.1 Mizuhopecten yessoensis
TATGGTTAAATAATTGTTCTTTTTATGTCTGTTGTGAAAATGCTCTGTATGCTTCTCAAAATGTACTTCACGTTAGCAGATACAGGATACAGAGTAATATAATCCTATAATTACGTTAGCAACTGTTTCTATTGCGTTGGAAACGATAATCTGTGAGTATACCGAAATAAAACAGGTAGCTCAAACCGCAGTAAATCACATGTTTATTATATATGAATTCACAGCGTTCATGAAATGTATACAACAGTTTAAAGATATTTTGCACATATTTTAGCGTTGATGAAAAACAAGTTTGTGCAAATTCTATGGTTAAAGACTGTTG
>NW_018445052.1:0-322 GCF_002113885.1 Mizuhopecten yessoensis
TATTGTGTCTCTTTTCGAATCCATCTAAAACTGTAACATGCTAATTAAGTACAATACATTCACATTGTCCATTAAACTGACTGCATGTGTTGTCTTTACATGTGATAGGACATCTGTGTTGGCACGTGCTTCCGTGAAATCCTTGTTCAAATCCTGCAAGTGGCACCAATGTGATTAACATATCAAATACAAGTTCGGGAATGAAATACAATGGACAAAATTAAGACTTCTTCCTATGAATTTCTAGTCTAGCTAAATTTAGTTTAATGATTTTGTAAATCACATCTTTATGGTTTGGCCTGGTTAGATAGTTTTTATCAAA
>NW_018445053.1:0-322 GCF_002113885.1 Mizuhopecten yessoensis
GAAATATCTTTTTAATTTTAACATTTGTTATTAAAATATGAAAAACATGTATAATGTATTATTGAATAAAACATGATCGGCTTCCAGTTAAGTTATAACATCACCTTAGATAGAATTGTTAACTACTATTGTCCACGGTGTAACTGGATATGGAAAATCGTTTAAGCTGATTCATTCAAGGTAGTTCAGTGGTGCCCAGGTCAAGAAACGCTTGACTGGTTTTATACACTTTTAATATTTCCTTACACAGGGACCTGATAAATTGTTACAGCTTTATATGGATCTGAACTGAGGTGTTCAGAATAATCACTATTTCAAAATT
>NW_018445054.1:0-322 GCF_002113885.1 Mizuhopecten yessoensis
AAAAGTGTATTAGACGTGTTCTTAGTGATAGATGTTACTGATTACTTTCTCAGGAGGAGGTTCTGTTGGTATCCCTACCAAGCAACTTCCATACTTTTTTGATTTTGAGAAAAACACATACAATTAAGATAACACAGATTTTCTGTTGTCAATATTATCATTATACCAGAAGTAATACTGAGGCATGCATGTTCAACAATAAAGGTTATAATAAAGAGATACATATAAAATAAAATCTTAAAATTATTTGGAAAAATAAATTGACATGTTTATTATGTATTCAGTGTTTACATTTTGTGATACCTAGATAATGTTGGTAGAT
>NW_018445055.1:0-322 GCF_002113885.1 Mizuhopecten yessoensis
TGGTAGCTAGCTATATGTAAAGTGTGTACAACAATGTATAAAACTCTGTGAAATGATCTGGTTTGTTAAAATGTTTCTGTTGCTTTCATATTAGGAGTCACCAGTGCCAATCTGGCTATAAAACCAGGTTTGTTGGAGGCTGGAGAAATGTATGAAGTACGACTGAAGTCTGGGGACGATTACACGACACGTACATTGAGGGTAACGTGGCCGCCATATAATGGAGAGTGCAGCACTAATACCAACATAGGTAATCTTCAAAAAGTGTGTCACACCCATAAATCAGTTAGTATAATAAAGGCCTCTCAAAAAGTCTGTGTCA
>NW_018445056.1:0-322 GCF_002113885.1 Mizuhopecten yessoensis
GTCGACATCTTTCAATAATTATGTCGACATACGTAACTCGTAAGTTGCAAGTGGATGGCAGAAATATGCCACCGTACGTAAACAATGTGAATGGTACATTATTAACACCAAAGCTGCCGACACAATCTAACCGGAAAATGGGTCAAAGTGTGCAGTCATGCGTAAATAAGCTCCACAGTAAGAATCACAACCTAGGACTAGTTCGCCGGTTTATGTTTTTACAGGAGCTTGAATGGCACTGATAATTAATTGAAAGATTATAGGAACAATATGATACTTATTGTTGAGTACGTCGTGTTGAGGAGATGCCAAGTGTCATTGG
>NW_018445057.1:0-322 GCF_002113885.1 Mizuhopecten yessoensis
TCGCCAGGTACTGGCCGTAGGTCGGTGGTATTTCTCCGGGAACTCTTACTATCCTCCACCAACAAAACCTGACAGGTCCTTATAAATGACCATGGCTGTTAATAGGACGTAAAACACAGACAAACCAAACCAAAAGTAATTCAGTAAATTTTCTTTCAGCCCTGTGTAAGGTCACATAAGATGCTGAGGTAACCTCCAGAATTTTATTTTTTTAATTTCATCAGAGTTTTAGCACTTAGACTAATTTTACAACTTCATACGTTTTTGCCTCCTTTTGCATATTGCCGATATACCCAGGTATGTTTAACTCATTTACCCCTAA
>NW_018445058.1:0-322 GCF_002113885.1 Mizuhopecten yessoensis
GGAGACACCAAGGACAGAAATGATGGTCCTTCAGTTAATGCATTGTAAACCTATCTGACCCATGTGACTTTCATCTTGGTACCTACAAGCCAAATATCAGAACCAAAGGCCTTGTGGAACTTCATACGAGGCACAACACTAGAGGATTCCATTGTTGCTTCTTTGTTTAAAGTTGCTTGCCGTTAATTTTGTTTTGGATATAATTGTAGCACAGTTGGAAAAGAGCACTTGACCAGTTTAAGGCTATTTGAAACAGTCTCAGTTACAGTTAGAACCTGTTGAATATATGATTGAAGAATTCCTGGCATATTTTATTTTATTT
>NW_018445059.1:0-322 GCF_002113885.1 Mizuhopecten yessoensis
TGCTCATGAACGAGGTGTTCCTCTTGCTGAGGACAAAACAGTGGGTCCTTCCCATACCTTAGTTTTTCTCGGGTACGAATTAAATACTTTAGATATGACAAGCCGAATCCTAGTTGAGAAATTAGAGGAACTCCGGGCGTTACTCGATGGGCTTCCTGTTGTAAAAAAAACAACCCTGAAAAACATTCAGTCAGTTGTAGGTGTTGAATTTCTTCTCAAAAGCTATCCCTTCCGCCCGGGCGTTCAATAGGCGTTTTTATAACGCTATGTCTGCGGCGTCAAAGCCGAGACATAGTTGTTTTCAGTTGTTTACAGACAGTGC
>NW_018445060.1:0-322 GCF_002113885.1 Mizuhopecten yessoensis
TTCTAGACCATGCATATACATTTATGTATACTCTCTTTCCCACTTCCACTGTCTCCATACGCTAACACTTGGTAAGTCATATTAGTCATCACACACAATAAACTGTATGGCAATACCGCTACGTGTACATGTAGAATATGTGTCGGATATGGAACGTGTTTAGATACTTGATAATTACATTTTTTCAATACTTTACATAGATTAAAGCATTCTTGTAAATAAACCCTTTTTTTAATGTTAAGACAACTTTTTTTCAATCATTTCATTTTTGTCCGAAACAGAAGCCGTAATTATCGGCAGCACGCGTCATTTTTACAACGTA
>NW_018445061.1:0-322 GCF_002113885.1 Mizuhopecten yessoensis
AAAGAGGTGCTTGATGTACCTGGTATTAAATCCATTACATCATTTCTGCTGGTATCGATAGGAGAGGTGCTATTGGCCAAGGCAGGATTCGACTCTTGGGCAATGGAACAGCTTAACAGTATATTTCCCTCTGAAACAATGTTTTCTTTTTGTTTCAGGGGCTCCAAACTTTTATCTGAACCTGTCCCTGTTGACTCCTCGGTACCTTCAGGATTTGGTCGAGACGATACATGTTCTTCCCCCTCTTTATCTTTTTTCGTGCCATCCTCTTCAAAGGCCCCTCTTTTACGAACTGTCCTTGAAGCCATTCTGTGAGTAATGT
>NW_018445062.1:0-322 GCF_002113885.1 Mizuhopecten yessoensis
CCTTTCCTTCCTCGATCAGAAATGGACTATTCAATGGAAATAGAAGGTTTAAATGAACGTTTTCATGAGAATACCGACATACAGACGAAGCCGTAATTCTGATTCAAAATCAATAAAACAAGGGCAAAACACGAACAAAATATAGATTTGTATGGAGAACCTTGAAAAAGTACAAGAAGAATAAGACCAGGTGTTCCGGAAGGATAAGCGTCTTTTGCTTCATCGACGACACCCGCCTTGTAAATCTAGGTGAAATAATCATCATGTCGGCCATAAAACTTGCCTATGGTCTTGATCAACCTGCATCTCTCGAAACCATGTG
>NW_018445063.1:0-322 GCF_002113885.1 Mizuhopecten yessoensis
CTGCTCACAAGAGATGATAACTCTGCAATACGCAAAGACGGAATATGCTCTTGTATGGGTTTTTTTTCGTTTATGTTTTTTGAATATCTCTTTTCCAAATCCAACAGAATTATCAGACGATATTAAGATATATATTAAAAGGTTTAACAAAGGGATGATACAATTAATAACTGCAAGAATTGCAAACATGTGTGGCACGTCAATGATGACGTCAGGTTCTTTGGTGATTGGGGTTTCACTTCATCCACTCTAATGCCTGCCAGTAAATAAAAAAAAAAATAATAATATACAACATTGATATAGCGCCCTATATAATTTGTAA
>NW_018445064.1:0-322 GCF_002113885.1 Mizuhopecten yessoensis
ATCAACAACATCTACAAAGCTACTCTCTGGATTTAGGAATATTAGCTTCATCGAGAGACTTACCAGTTGAGGCTACAACTCTAGAATTCAGACGCTTGCATGGAGATGTGTATACGTATAAATGTTGATGAATTGGCTGTATATTCTAAATGTGGTGGAGGCACTGACTCTTACTTCTCGAAACCATTACTCAACCAATAGTTGATTTTTTGTAAAGTTTCCCTCAGGATGTTATTTCATCTCGTACAATATTAAACGTTTTAGAAATATAATGAATTTCCCATTATACACCTGTGAATAAAGAGGAAGCAATGTCTGAGTC
>NW_018445065.1:0-322 GCF_002113885.1 Mizuhopecten yessoensis
ATCACTTATATTATTTTGAATGACGTATGTCTCTATGTCAGACCATCCTTTCCATTTCATCATTATGGAAACAAACAGAGAGCGAATCAAAAACGCTTCGTTTCTGTTAATTTAACAATGTATGAGGTCAATAATTGCCTTTGGGATCAAATACACTTCATCGACACAAGTAATGGGCCATGTTTAGCTAGATCGAACATGATGGTCTTCAAAACGGTCGTTTGATATAAAGTCCATTCACAGACCTGTAGTTCCTACAAGGTACATGTATATGCAGCAGTAACTCTTATTATATTTCTCAACACTTAACAGCATGAACGGG
>NW_018445066.1:0-322 GCF_002113885.1 Mizuhopecten yessoensis
AATGTTGTGAGAGGAGTCCGTCACGTGAACACGTATATTGATCGATTGTCTGATAACAACATGAGGTTTCTCTTGGAGCTTCGCTTACTTGTTCATTGAATCAGCTTCCATCAGGGCTTAATCGTTATAAATATAGGCTGAAAATAACTGGTTAAGTGATTATATATGGTGTTTCATTAAATGCTGAAATGACCTTGTTTTTGATTTTTCAATTTTTAGCTTTTACACGTACTTAAATGTTTGTGTATGCGATGATATATTGGTTTTATATCTAATCTGAAAGCAACGTAGGTCATTGTTGTGAACGAAGAATTGGATGAAA
>NW_018445067.1:0-322 GCF_002113885.1 Mizuhopecten yessoensis
AACTTTCCGTGTGTTGTCTTGGTAACATAAACGTACTGTATGTTGTCTTGGTAACATAAGCGTACCGTGTGTTGTCTCGGTAGCATAAACGTACTGTGTATTGTCTTGGTAACATAAACGTACTGTGTGTTGTATTGGTTACATAAACGTTGTGTGTGTTGTCCTGGTAACATAAAACGTACTGTGTGTTTTCTTGGTGTACATAAACGTACTGTGTGTTGTTGTGATGTATATAAACGTTTCGTGTGTTGTCTTGGTAACATACACGTACTGTGTATTGTCTTGGTAACATAAACGTACTGTGTGTTGTCTTGGTTACATA
>NW_018445068.1:0-322 GCF_002113885.1 Mizuhopecten yessoensis
ATCCATGTTTATCTGAGACATGTCCTTTATTGTTAGGTCATTTCCACGGTACTCTGCTACTTTACTCTCTCGAAATAACGACACAGATTTATTGTAATAACAATTTACTGCCTTGAAACAACATATCACAGACAAATTAATGATCATGCATCATTACCTGTATGTGGTTGATTGGTAACATGTAACTTAATTTTACTAGTAGTCACGCAAAGCCAATCAAAGATAAGTATATTATTATATATATCCACCTGAACAGAAACGTTTGAAATTTCTGATAATTGTCTCCAATTAAGTCAATAATTTGCTAATCAAGTGTCAAATT
>NW_018445069.1:0-322 GCF_002113885.1 Mizuhopecten yessoensis
AAATGGCTTAGTACAGGATAATAAAGTGGCTTAGTACAGGACAATGAAATGGCTTAGTACAGGACAATACAGTGGCTTAGTACGGGACAATAAAGTGACTGAGTACAGGACAATAAAGTGACTAAGTACAAGAAAATAAAGTGACTTAGTACAGGACAATAAAGTGACTAAGTACAGGACAATACAGTGGCATAGTACAGGACAATAAAGTGGCTTAATACAGGACAATACAGTTGCTTAGTACGGGACAGTTAAGTGGCTTAGTACAGGACAATATAGTGGCTTAGTACAGGACAATAAAGTGGCTTAGTAAGGGACAATT
>NW_018445070.1:0-322 GCF_002113885.1 Mizuhopecten yessoensis
GGAAAAATAACTGACTTATTCGAAAATCACAAAACCTCACATCCTTTCCGCTTTGAATCTCTTTTTAAGCAGTTTATAACTGAATATAAAAATCATTTTTAGTTGCGTTACATGGGCCATTCCGTACTCCGTTCTTAAGTTGTTTCCATACATATAGGTTCCGAAGCTTTGTTTACATCCACGTTTCCTAGATTACAATAAGCATACATTGTTGAAAGCATGCAGATGTGTTAATGAAATTTCATGTAATAATAATAATGATAAAATCTAGCTTAATTAAGCCACTCTAAAGCGCTTTACAGTACATAGATATACAATTTAT
>NW_018445071.1:0-322 GCF_002113885.1 Mizuhopecten yessoensis
TTTAGTGTTATATATCAACAATGTATTAACTACATACCTGAAGTCCAAGAAACAGCATATATACAGGTCATGAAGTTAATTGTCTCACAATTCCTAATGGGAAATTTAAGTTCTTCATGGGATTACCAAAAACAGGTTCTGGGTACAAGTTTTTATTCATGCTATCTCGTCTTGCTAATGAATGTGATAAAAATGTCAGTCTTAAAAAGAAATCATTGTTAAATTTTACTCAAAATATTTCTCAATCTTAACAAACACTAATTATATTGTTTTTTCTATGTGAATACAACCTTTCAAACTCATATTGTGCAGACGTACACAA
>NW_018445072.1:0-322 GCF_002113885.1 Mizuhopecten yessoensis
CCTGACTCCAGACTTTAGACATTTTGACAGATAGATGTCTGGTGTGGGGCCAGGGCGCACTGATATATGAAAACGTGGAATTCTCCAACACGGTTTGGTGTCGGAGAGTTTTGAGGTGCTGACAACAAAAATTGACTATGACAAAACACAAACCTCACATATATCGATCGATAAATGAATTATAAATTGATCCAAATCCGCTCACCAACAGCTGCTAAATTCCGTCAGTAGAGTCCTCGGTTTTCAATCGTTCAAATTTCCCACCTGAGCGAACTTCATTTTTGTAGGTCATGGGAGTGTTTTGGCCTCAGACCACAATTAA
>NW_018445073.1:0-322 GCF_002113885.1 Mizuhopecten yessoensis
GTCATCAACAGTTATGAGTTTTAACTGCTGATTATTTTTGGCAGTATTTATAACAAATATAAAACTTAACAATTTGATAATTTTGGTGAAAAGAGAATTTTGAACCTTTAAAGGCGACATACCAGGCATGTCATTAGGAGTGAAAATATGTCCATATGCTGATGACGAAACTATTTTGGTCAGTTCGGCATTTAGTGATATACTCCAATGTTAGAATGTTCTATTTTGCTGTTGATAGGATGTCGTTAAACTCCATCGAACCAAACCAAATCCAATTTGACCACGTCCTTAAATAACCTTAGCTGATGATAGGATGTTAAAC
>NW_018445074.1:0-322 GCF_002113885.1 Mizuhopecten yessoensis
TTTTTTAAAGAGATCTGTTATTTACATCATGCTTTCTTTTTATGACCAGAGGATTTGGTAGGTAGGGGATTGCCAATCACCTGTCCTCTGAGCTGAATTATTTTACTGTATTTACATAGGGAATAAGGATCTTAACACACTCAAATGTGTTTTTTATATATATATGTGTGTTTGTATTATTATTTATATAATTCTAACGAAATATTTTTTTCCTAATCACATTTCATTAACTTAATCAAAACAATCTCAAAGTGTAATGTTTAAAATGAATATCTGATAATAGTGAAGTGTGGCCTTCTTTTGTATGAGCTTGTTTTCCTTC
>NW_018445075.1:0-322 GCF_002113885.1 Mizuhopecten yessoensis
TATGTTTTGGTATTTTGGGTTGAATACTTGGTCGAAAGCAGGACTGTTAGGGTTTGATTTTAATTGACCTGCAAACTGTAATGCAAGTTTTTTCCTTTTGTTATAAAGGGGTGGTCCATTCGCTTCCATGTACAGGCTTTTTACAGATGTTGTTCGAAAAGCTCCAAGGGCTACAATTGGCCCTTAGTTATGGATTGGGTCTAGCATTTGCAGGTAAGAACTGCGTGCCGACCCGTATACCATAGAACCATAATCCAGTTTTGTTCGAAGAAGTGAATTGTATAGGCGCAAAAGCATTTCACGGTCCGCTCCCCAATCAGTA
>NW_018445076.1:0-322 GCF_002113885.1 Mizuhopecten yessoensis
ACATCACTCAAGTGTGCCATTGCCAGGGAGGTGATCCTGTGTGAGACGGTTATATAGAGCCGAGGCAGATCCAAAGGGATGTCACCAGCGCATGTGACACCCACGCGCACCCTTCCCTTGACTAAAAAATAATCTGTGTCAATCTTGTGGTGACCGATTATGTGACATTCCAAAGCTCGGTCAATGTAACCATAATGTGCATATCAGTATTGCATGCTTCAGGTTATAAGCTTATCTGAATTGATTATTATTATTTCTTGACTGGTTATTCTAATTTGGTATATCCACACTGTATACACTAAGCTCCCCCCCCCCCCCCAAC
>NW_018445077.1:0-322 GCF_002113885.1 Mizuhopecten yessoensis
TTAATGAATATATGTTGAAAGTAACTTGTATGTGGAGATCAAAAATTGATACTTCATTATTATAACATGGCAAATTTCATTGCATCAATAATACTAATTGAAGCACTTAGTGAACTCAGATGCCCACTTCCCCAGATTACCTGTTGATTAATGATTATTGACCACATCAAGGCTATAGAAACAAGTTTTCTCCAAACCACTTGAGGTTTCCTTACTCCCGACTTTTGATGGGTAAAAGCATTTTTTGGTATGTGTGTGTGCGCATGTGCACATTACAATTATCTGAATTGTTGTTTCTTGGGGAGACAAGTATATTATACCT
>NW_018445078.1:0-322 GCF_002113885.1 Mizuhopecten yessoensis
CAACTAATCAACTAAGTCGTTAATTTTCCAGAATCTGTATGACACCATCAACAGACTTGTAGAATTCCTCCAGCTTGATCGACCAGAATCATTTCTGCGTGACGTGGAAAAAGCAGTTCAATTTGAAAATCTTCAAAAGGAACATGAAACAATAGCAGGAGAAACGAAGATCTGGAAAGTTTTCGGGGACGGTGGAAGATTACCAATTTATAGGAAAGGTAACTTTTTGTAGATCATTGATACTTGTATAAATATAAAATCTATTTTGTTTTTAGCTCAGCTGGTCCGAAGGACCATGGTGAGCTTATGCCATACCGCAGCG
>NW_018445079.1:0-322 GCF_002113885.1 Mizuhopecten yessoensis
AAACATCTTTACTATGTTCAAACATTACTTTGTCTAATCTTAACCTTAATCTTAACATATCGTCTGTCTCAATGTCATCACTGCGACTTACACCTGTACGCATTCCAATTAGACATATGTTTCATTTTGCCGCCTTATTTCGACTCTGATCTTTAATAATGCTGTGACTGCTGTTTCCTGTTTGACATGTGTCAGTTACGTTATAAAATCCTTAGTCTGTGATAAATCCAAAAATATTGACTCATTCCACCCCTGAAGACACATTTGAACTCTTCCGATTTAAATGTTGGAATAGTTCATTATGAAATTTCAGGGGTAAATG
>NW_018445080.1:0-322 GCF_002113885.1 Mizuhopecten yessoensis
ATTGACTTGACCGTATTCAGGATTTCCCATTGACTTGGTAGTGTTTAAGATTTTTCCTGATTTGTTTTTTAACTGCAATGTTGAAGTTTTGTCATTCACCTTTAAGGTATCCCACCGACTCCAGAATTTTCAGGATTTCCAATATTAATTTTTTGTTGTTTGACATTTTCATTGACTTTGTTTTGCTTGCAGATTTCCTGGGGCTTGAAATTTCTCGTACTGTCCCTATAATACAAAGTCAATGAAAATGTCAAACAACTATAGCTGCAGCATTATTACCCCTTTCACCCCTATGTAACTTTAGTAGACTCTACCATGCATT
>NW_018445081.1:0-322 GCF_002113885.1 Mizuhopecten yessoensis
GTACCTGTTTTGTGTGAAGAATTATTGTCCGAAAATTTGACCAACAATCGTTATGTTATTGCATCTCCTTTTTGGTATGATTAGAAAGTATATTACTGGTTGTTGAATATTAAAATCAGGGGGTTTTATCCTGCCAACATTATGAGAAATTCCGAAACTAAACCAGTATTATCTCATCATGACCGAGATAAAGTGTATGAGAATGGTACCCAGGGGAGTACCAATGGCCGACACTGTAGGTATAATGTGGTGATCGCACCCTCCACCCACATACAGGCAAGGTGTGCGTGGGCTTACACTGTTGATATCCTTGTTCAGTCCC
>NW_018445082.1:0-322 GCF_002113885.1 Mizuhopecten yessoensis
AGCGACAGTGTAGACTAGGGCATTTGTCAATTTTGTTAGGCTAATCACAGTGAAGAATTCATCTTGAAATCGTAAGATTATGAATTCAAACAATTTTCAAGATAGTAGAATTAAGTTAAAGTAGTGAATACATCGATGCATGTATATGTACGAACTATGAGCAGGTCTGAGAACACACAGAGATATTGGCTATATCTGTCTTTTACTATTCGGCATAACGATAATGTGTTAACATCAATACATTAATGAAATCTTAACTGGTTTTCTGTTATGTATTCTTATATATATTTGTGTCCGTGTTATGTATGAAATATGTAATCGT
>NW_018445083.1:0-322 GCF_002113885.1 Mizuhopecten yessoensis
TTGATTAAAACGATTCAAGTAAAGTAATAATGTACTTACGAAGTCAATTCCAATCGTTGGAATATGGTTTAATGTGAAAGTATCACCCTGATTAAGAACGAATAAAATAGAGATAATTAGATTTTCTGTTGATATATATATATTACATATATAATAATTATTGATTTGATGTATAATTGTTATTTATAATTCAAAGTATTGGTGCAACGGCACACTATATTTCATAACATCCCGATATGTAAGGAATACTATCCGATTTATGATACGAAATCACTAGGCACGGTAGTCTAGTGGTAGGACGACGGGCTCTTTACCGAAGGGT
>NW_018445084.1:0-322 GCF_002113885.1 Mizuhopecten yessoensis
GAGCTGGGTCTAGTTTTGGATGAACCTTCACACCAGGAGAAATTAATTTTCCTTATGAAATCCATCCGACGAACAGGACACTGCACAATCCTCCATCTATTGCAATCGTTAAAGGCTTCATTTTGTTTCAAAACAAATTGTTTGTACTATAATTACTGAACAATGAATCAAGGAACTGCACATGAAAATATTTAATGTAACCAAACAGAAACTCAAACAATGAAAACATTTTACTGCGCCATTTCGTCTATTTAAAATCCATTTATGAACTCAAGGGCAATACCCCTGCAGGTCGGGGATCGAGAAAAGAATACACCTGTTA
>NW_018445085.1:0-322 GCF_002113885.1 Mizuhopecten yessoensis
TATCATTTAGTCGGAGTAAACGGGAGAAAGCATGTTTCTGGGATTTGATCACTCTCGTGGTACATTTCCTACCTTGTATACATTTGTACTCTAACATTATAAATCAATATTCTTTTTTTTTATATATAACGTTATCGCCTTTTTCAATAAAAACGTCAGCTGACCTAGTATGGTTGATTATTTTACATCAATTTCATAAAAAGTCCTTATATTGAAACAGAGGTTGCTGAAGACGCGTCGCTGCTAATAGAGGGCGTTGCTGATTTAGGACAAAACCTATAGAAATTATATTAGAACGATTTGAACGTGCCTGCAAAGGGGA
>NW_018445086.1:0-322 GCF_002113885.1 Mizuhopecten yessoensis
CGATGTTATACTAAAATACCGTCAGTGAATATTTGACACACAGTAGGGGACTATAAAAAACAACCAAGATTAACAGAGGGACATATAAAAGTAGGAAACAGAAAGAATTGTGAGAAAATCAAAAACAAATTGGACGAAAAAGTGCCAAGTACTCAAACAGAAGCTATTGTACCGTGTGTCCGTTTATTCGCGTACATTGTGACAAAACGTGTTTTGACTCCATAGTCTTTGTGTACCCTAACATGGCAACCCCTTCCTTTACAAGAAACAATTGTGCGAAATATACAGTCTTTTAACTCGGTATTATTCTCAAATCTTCAGT
>NW_018445087.1:0-323 GCF_002113885.1 Mizuhopecten yessoensis
TGGAATAAAGAACATCATCACAAACTATTTGACATGGAATAAAGAGCATCATTACACACCATCTGACATGGAATAAAGAAAATCATTACACACTATTTGACATCGAATAAAGAACATTATTACACACTATTTTACATGGAATGAAGAACATCATTACACACTATTTTACATGGAATGAAGAACATCATTACACATTATTTGACATCGAATATAAAGAACAGCATTACACACTATTNGGAATGAAGAACATCATTACACACTATCTGACAGGGAATGAAGAACATCAATACACACTATTTTACATCAAATAAAGAACATCATTA
>NW_018445088.1:0-323 GCF_002113885.1 Mizuhopecten yessoensis
TTTCTTTCACTCAAAAGTATTATCTCATACCGGCCTGTTTCGATGTTTATCGGTGCAACCCCACACCTAAACTTAGCTAGCGCACTACGATAAGGCATTACTAACATATTATAATTTTCTACCTCATAATTAAACTTAAATAACCTGTACATACGTAGTTTGTTATCTCCAGAAAACAATTTTTGGCTCCGGGACGGTTTAGTTCCCTTTTCCAATTTTCAATTAACAGTTCCAAGCCACGAACCTTAGCGTCCTTAAGTATTTTTTACTATTAATTGGACCTGTGCTATAGTTAACCAAGCCTCTTTTAGCTCCCCGAGTCT
>NW_018445089.1:0-323 GCF_002113885.1 Mizuhopecten yessoensis
AACCACCTGTGGTAAGATACCACCTATGTTAAGAGACCACCTGTGTAAAGAGACCACCTGTGTTAAGAGACCACCTATGTTAAGAGACCACCTGTGTTAAGAGACCACCTATGTTAAGAGACTACTTGTNGAGACCATCTGTGTAAAGAGACCCATGTTTTAAGAGACCACCTGTGTTAAGAGACCACCTGTGTAAAGAGACCCATGTTGTAAAAGACTACCTAGGTTAAGAGACACCTGTGTTAAGAGACCATGTTTTTTGGACTTCCTGAGGGTGCATGTCTCTTTAAACAGGTTAGACTGTATGTGATATAAGTAAGGCA
>NW_018445090.1:0-323 GCF_002113885.1 Mizuhopecten yessoensis
TGACAAATATCGGAGAATATCGACCCTCTTGTCCAAGGAATGCGAGTGAGCAGCGACCCGCCGTCAAGTACGAAATGTACTTGTGCACGTGGTGGCGTGGAATGACACTCACCCAATCCCCATATGGCATCAGCGAGTGCTGGTTTCTGTGCAGGTCGTGGAAGTCCAGATGAATCGAACAAAGACGACGGGTAACTGCTCAGTTCATAGCCAAAGATATGGGAGGCGTCCTCATCAAGTCGGTTTGCTGCGGCAATAAGTCTTGGAAAAAGTAGCTTAGGGTCAATGTGGATTGTTTCACCGTCTACTTTAATTGTCGATTT
>NW_018445091.1:0-323 GCF_002113885.1 Mizuhopecten yessoensis
TTAATATCTCATTGTTCATATGCTTATCTTATAATTATTTTTTTTTATTTTTTTTGTATTATCTTCGCAAGTCTTTTCCAATGCGAATCTCCATACAGATCAATATTGGTTATTATCATATTTATTCACCCCGATCCACGTTCCTGTGTCCCCCATCTGTATATATACCGCCTACCCATATGATGATTCGCACTCTCTCTATCACTCGACCATACCTCTTACTTTTCTGCACTCTTCTCACATACATATCCCCTCCCCCCCAATCCCTCTTGTAATGTCTAAGTCATCGTCTTCATTTGATTGCGGATCCTTTTCACAGTTTA
>NW_018445092.1:0-323 GCF_002113885.1 Mizuhopecten yessoensis
ACATTGTATTACTGTGTTTGTGACAGCCGGCCTTGGTATAGCCTTAACAATGATAGTTAATCTAGAAGGTTTTTGATAAAATTGTATTACTGTGTTTGTGACAGTCGGCCTAGTTATAACAATAGCATTGATAGTGTATCTAGTTGGTAAGTGACAACATTGTATTACTGTGTTTGTGACAGTCGGCCGAGTTATAACCAAACATTGAGAGTGTATCTACTGTGTATGTGACAACATTGTATTACTGTTTTTGTGACAGTCGGCATAGTTATAACCACCATTGATAGTGTATCTAGTGTGTATGTGACAACATTGTATTACTG
>NW_018445093.1:0-323 GCF_002113885.1 Mizuhopecten yessoensis
AAACGTAAACCTAACCAGGACGTTCCGGTATTTGATGTACAGAGGAAAATGGAGAAGGCAGGATCAGGACCCTACATAGAAATCTGCTACTCCCGATTACTTTTTTACCAGGACGTGTAACACCTACACCCGCTCCAAGACGTCAGCGACCCCGCCAGACGAAAGAGATTGAACTTGTCGTATCGGATGAGGAAGATGGATCTGAGTCGTCGTCGGATGAGGAAATGATGGTTGTCAGAAGTTCTCAGAAGAGTTGGAGGCGGAAGTGAAGGAGTTTACTGGGGAGGAGCAACCAGAAGACATTTCGTCGGATGATAGTAATA
>NW_018445094.1:0-323 GCF_002113885.1 Mizuhopecten yessoensis
CAAATTTGACCTTGACCTTTGAATCTAATGACCTCGACCTTTGACTTTGACTTTTTACCTCAGTGTGTCCCTTTGTTTGATTCCGAACAACTTTGCTTCATAATGTCATAGCGAAATGTTCACCAGTGAAAAGCTACAAAATTTGACCTTGACCCCTGACCCGATGACTTGACCTTTGGTCAGTTGACTGCTTGTTTAATTCTGATCAACTTTGCTTCATCATGTCATAACAAAATGTTTATCAGTGAAAAGATGCAAATTAGACCTTGACCTTTGACTATAATGACCTTGACCTTTGACCTCGACTTTTAACCTCAGTGTGT
>NW_018445095.1:0-323 GCF_002113885.1 Mizuhopecten yessoensis
GTACACACCATCTATCTGGACTAACAAGGTTCCACTGTATACATGTTATGTCTGGACTAACAAGGGTCCACTGTACACACAATCTATGTGGACTGACAAGATTCCACTGTACACACCATCTGTCTGGACTAACAAGGGTCCACTGTACACACCATATATGTGGACTGACAAGATTCCACTGTACACACCATCTGTCTGGACTAACAAGGGTCCACTGTACACACAATCTATGTGGACTGACAAGATTCCACTGTANATATCTGGACTTACAAGATTCTACTGTACACACCATATATCTGGACTGACAAGATTCCACTGTACAC
>NW_018445096.1:0-323 GCF_002113885.1 Mizuhopecten yessoensis
ATTACACATGTATATACTATTAGAGACAGGTATTACACATGTATTTACAACCACAGACAGATACTAATTACACATGTATATACTATCACAGACAGGTATTACACATGTATTTATTACTCACGACAGGTATTATTTACACATGTATATACTATCAAAGACAAGTATTACACATGTATACATTATCACAGACAGGTATTACACATGTATTTACTATCACAGACAGGTATTACACATGTGTTTCTATCACAGACAGGTATTTATTACACATGTGTATACTTTCACAGACATGTATTTCACATGTATACATCATCACAGACAGGGAT
>NW_018445097.1:0-323 GCF_002113885.1 Mizuhopecten yessoensis
TAACGAAGCAGGCCCATTGGGACTATAGCATGTCTAACGAAGCAATCATATAGGGACTTTAGCATGTCTAACGAAGCAGACCCATTGGGACTAAAGCATGTCTAACGAATCAGGGACATTAGGACTGTAGCAAGTCTAACGAAGCAGGCCCATTGGGACTAAAGCATGTCTAATGAAGCAGGCCCATAGGGACTTTGTAGCATGTCTAACGAAGCAGGCACATAGGGACTGTAGCATGTCTAACAAAACAGGCCCATAGGGACTAAAGCATGTCTAATGAAGCAGGCCCATAGGGACTTAAGCATGTCTAACGAAGCAGCCAC
>NW_018445098.1:0-323 GCF_002113885.1 Mizuhopecten yessoensis
TACTGTTATATTGTATATATACACAGCTCTAGGACATCAGGGATATTCTACTGTTATATTGTAAAAATATACAGCTCTAGGACATCAGGGATACTCTACTGTTATATTGTACATAAACAAAGCTCAGGGACATCAGAGATACTCTACTGTTATATTGTATATATACACAGCTCTAGGACATCAGGGATACTCTACTGTTATATTGTATATATATGCTCAGGGCCATCAGGGATACTCTACTGTTATATTGTACATATACAAAGCTCAGGGACATCAGAGATACTCTACTGTTATATTGTATATATACACAGCTCTGGACATCA
>NW_018445099.1:0-323 GCF_002113885.1 Mizuhopecten yessoensis
ATTTGTGTCCAAAATGGCCGCAGCAGCATATGATAGCCTTATAAAGATAGGTCAAAGTTCAGTCAGTGTTGAATAAGTTTCATATCATAGTCAATAAAAACAGAAATAATAAGGTTATACTGAATATGATATACATAGCTTAAATAAGGGGAAATTTAGTTAAATGTTTCGGTAATAGAAAACACATTTGTTGTAAAGTATTACAGAAAATCGACATTTGAAACATTGGTATATCCCCGTCAAACGAGTGAGATATATATCATATTCAACGGGAAAATCATTGAATTTTCTTTTTATTACCTTCTTGAAAGTAACATGAGGCA
>NW_018445100.1:0-323 GCF_002113885.1 Mizuhopecten yessoensis
TAAGACTGTGTATAGTGAACATTTGTTGATTAAGACTGTTAACAGAGGACACTTGTTGATTAAGACTGTGTACAGTTGACACTTGTTGATTAAGACTGTGTATAGGGGACACTTGTTGAGTCAGACTGTGTATAGTGAACACTTGTTAAGTCAGACTGTGTAAAGTGAACACTTGTTGATTAAGACTGTACAGTGGACACTTGTTGATTAAGACTGTATAGTGGACACTTGTTGATTAAGAGTGTGTAAAGTTGACATTTGTTAATTAAGACTGTCTAAGTGAGACTTATTGATTAAGACTGTGTATAGTGGACACTTGTTTA
>NW_018445101.1:0-323 GCF_002113885.1 Mizuhopecten yessoensis
TAACCAAACTTTGAGGACCCGGGGCCTGGTGTCGGTAAGTGTAGTAACTGAATAAGTAAACAAAACTTTGAGGACTCAGGGCCTGGTGTCTGTAAATGTAGTTACTGGACAAGTACACCAAACTTTGAGGACCCAGGGCCTGGTGTCGGTAAGTGTAGTAACTGAATAAGGAAACAAAACTTTGAGGACTCAGGGCCTGGTGGCTGTATATGTAGTTACAGGATAAGTACACCAAACTTTGAGGACCTAGGGCCTGGTGTCTGTAGGTGTAGTTACTTGATAAGTTAACCAAACTTTGAGGACCCGTGGCTTAGTGTCTGTAA
>NW_018445102.1:0-323 GCF_002113885.1 Mizuhopecten yessoensis
CTCAAAGGTGACAGCAATGATAGCTACAAAATATACCAACCACGATTCAATCGTGTACAGCAATGATAACTATAAAAAATACCAACCACAACTCAAAGGTGTACGGTAATGATAGTTATGATTACAAAGTATACCAACCAGGGCTCAAAGGTGTACAGCAATGATAGTTACAAAATATACCAACCAGGACTCAAAGGTGTACAGCAATGATAGCTATGAATTATACCAACCACGAATCAAAGGTGTACAGCACTGATAGATAAAAAAAAACACCAACACTACTCAAAGGTGACAGCAATGATAGTTACAAAATATACCAACCA
>NW_018445103.1:0-323 GCF_002113885.1 Mizuhopecten yessoensis
AGAAATTAATTCTAAAATATTGGGCTAGAACCCAAACATTAGGAAATTCGAGTACGTACCAGCCCATGTAGACATTCCCGGAAATGAAAAAGCCGATAAAAATTAGCCAAAAAGGCACTAAAACATGAAACAATTCAGTGTAAAGTTAACTTATCTAAAGAAGAAGCATACTCTCTAATAAATAAAGCCATAGACAATAAATGGATAAAAACATGGAACGAGGTAGGGCAAAACAATGTATTACNCACTATAATAAAGGAACCAATAATAAAAACAACCTATATGGCCATAGTAAAAGTGAAGACGTTACAATAACAAGACTG
>NW_018445104.1:0-323 GCF_002113885.1 Mizuhopecten yessoensis
GCAGAAATGACGTCACGAAAGTATGACGAGGTTGGGAATATGGGTATTGTGTAAAAAATAATTGAAAGATTGGGCTTACACTATTGATTACATCTCAACTTTTTTCAATCTCGCTCAATTCAAGTTCCGTTTGGGCCGGAGCAATGTAGTTGGAATATACGGAAATAGAAATAAAATAGTAACACAGGGATTATTGCTTCAAAATAGGCACAGTTTTGCCAAATTTATTTATGTCCTATATTGTTATAAATAAATTTTGCTCCGTGATTAACGGGCCGTTTCGTTGTCGAAATGTAATTGGAACATATTTGTATGGACACATG
>NW_018445105.1:0-323 GCF_002113885.1 Mizuhopecten yessoensis
ATGAAACGAGTCTTAGGAGTTTTCATTTTTGCGAGCCTTGGCGAGCAAAATATAAGCTCATATGAAATGAAAACAAATTTAAGATACTTTTTATCACATAACTCAGAAACTTACTTTTTGACAGGTTTTAAAGCCAAAATGTAGAGGGCTTAATCAAACGGAGACAGACACTTTGTTGCTCCATTCACAATTTATGACGTCACGTCATTGTCCATATTATGACGTCGCAATCGATTTCTGACTGGCACAGCCAATGCAAAACGTTCCAGGGTATATACCACTAGTGATATATTTAAAAATATCACACGGGCGAATTCACTGGA
>NW_018445106.1:0-323 GCF_002113885.1 Mizuhopecten yessoensis
TAAAATATAGGATTTATCGAATAACTTATTGGAACAAGGGGTAAACAGTTACCGCCATTTCTTTTAATTAGGTCAACAACCTCATATACTCCATTATATTATTGTAAATGATAGATTTCTGAACAAATAAAGCCTATAACTGATTAGATAGCTCAAATAATGAATGAATAACAACAACATTTCTATCAGTAAAATATAGGATTTATCGAATAACTTATTGGAACAAGGGGGGAAAAAGTTACCCCCATTTCTTTTAATTAGGTCAACAACCTCATATCTTCCATTATATTATTGTGAATGATACATTTCTGAACAAATAAAGC
>NW_018445107.1:0-323 GCF_002113885.1 Mizuhopecten yessoensis
TCATCATCTTTATCCTTCAACTCTCCCTACCTTTCTGTCATCTTAATCTCTTCAGTCTCCAATACTACACCATCCAACCATGTCATCATCTTTATCCTTNTAATCTCTTCAGTCTCCAATACTACACCATCCAACCATGTCATCATCTTTATCCTTTAACTCTCCCTACCTTTCTGTCATCCTAATCTCTTTAGTCTCCTAAACTACACCATCCAACCGTGTTATCAACTTTATCCTTTAACTCTCTCTACCTTTCTGTCATCTTAATCTCCTCAGTTTCCTAAACTACACCATCCAACCGTTTCATCAACTTTATCCTTTAA
>NW_018445108.1:0-323 GCF_002113885.1 Mizuhopecten yessoensis
TCTAGTGTACAGGGAGAGGATCACAATTGTACTACACACAGAGATTTAGTGTACAGTGAGAGGATCACAATTGTACTCCACACAGAGATCTAGTGTACAGTGAGAGGATCACAATTGTACTCCACACAGAGATCTAGGGTACAGGGAGAGGATCACAATTGTACTACACACAGAGATCTAGTGTACAGGGAGAGGATCACAATTGTACTACACACAGAGATCTAGTGTACAGTGAGAGGACCATGTCTGTATATACTTCACAGATATCTAGTGTACATGGAGAGGATCACAATTGTACTCCACACAGAGATCTAGTGTACAGG
>NW_018445109.1:0-323 GCF_002113885.1 Mizuhopecten yessoensis
AGCGCACGAATGCTAGACGCCTCGGCACTTGATGAAGTCGGCACTGGGTTACCTTGGCACTTATATTTTCGGCACTTGGTTACTTCGGCACTTATATTTTCGGCACTTGGTTACTTCGGCACTTTTTGAAGACAAGTCGGTACTTATTTTTCAGTTTGATGTTTAAGTTGCAATTGAGTCTGTATTTTGNATTAGTGTATTCAAAATAGGTATAAAGGGGAATAACTCGTTGAAAATGGTATGTCTTATATGGAATCCAACCACCATCATATTTCCTGATTGGAAATATGGTTTTAATGAGTTAATTCTAATTGTCAGCACAA
>NW_018445110.1:0-323 GCF_002113885.1 Mizuhopecten yessoensis
TGTTCAAGTACGGATGTAACGTGTGTAAGTTAACTGTTAAAGTACGGACGTTATGTTTGTGGGTGAACTGTTAAAGTGCAGACGTAACGTGTGTAAATGAACTGTTTAAGTACGGGCCTTAATATGTGTGAGTGAACAGTTCAAGTACAGACGTAACGTGTGTGGGTGAACTGTTAAAGAACGGACGTAACGTGTGTGGTTGAACTGTTCAAGTACGGACATAACCTGTGTAGGTGAACTGTTCAAGTACGACGTAACGTGTGTGAGTGAACTGTTCTAGTACAGACGTAACGTGTGTAAGTGAACTGTTCAAGTACAGACGT
>NW_018445111.1:0-323 GCF_002113885.1 Mizuhopecten yessoensis
AATTTTTGCTTCTCTGTCAACAAATTCCGACATGGCTCGGAATCCATAGTGAAGTAATTTAAGATTACGAGATATGCGAAAAGTAAGGTTTTGTACGAGTGTGATTTTAGGATTTCGTAACTGTAAACTTTGCAGGACAGATACAGAGTATCAACAAATGATTGCCTTTTTAATGCAGTGTTCATCGATGGGCCAAACCAATGGCGCATGCTTCGACAGAAAATATGGAGGCGCCGTCTGGTAGTCGCACTGACGTGCAAGAAATAGCAGAACTTTCGGGCTGCTGCCACTTTCTCACCTTCTTTGGAACCATCGGTGTAAAG
>NW_018445112.1:0-323 GCF_002113885.1 Mizuhopecten yessoensis
TGTACAATTATAGTACTGTACCCAACCCTTCTTCTCTCTGTACAACTCTACTACTGTACCCAACTCTTCTTCTCCCTGTACAACTCTACTACTGTACCCAACTCTTCTTCTCTCTGTACAACTATACTACTGTACCAAACCCTTCCTCTCTCTAACCAACTATACAACTGTGCTCAACCCTTCTTCTCTCTGTACAATTATAGTACTGTACCCCACCCTTCTTCTCTCTGTACAACTCTACTACTGTACCCAACTCTTCTTCTCCCTGTACAACTCTACTACTGTACCCAGAACTTCTTCTCTCTGTACAACTATACTACTGT
>NW_018445113.1:0-323 GCF_002113885.1 Mizuhopecten yessoensis
ATCATAAGAAACTGTCCACTGATCCCATTTTTATACGCCGGTCAAGTTTGACGGGATTATTATCGTCCGACCGGCATTGACCGTCTCCTCCTACATTTATGGACCGATCTCTTTGAAACTTGGTATACATTAATTTATAATCATGATATGAAAAAAAAAAAATAGAATATTTTTGCAAAAAAGTTATTGACCTTTGTGTATTTCAGTATTTGATTTTTTGTCTGGAGATCTCCTACAAATTTTTGATCGATTTCTTTGAAACTTGTTAGGCTTTATTGTTATCATAACATGTTGTTTCCCTGAAAAGATTTTTGATTTGACAA
>NW_018445114.1:0-323 GCF_002113885.1 Mizuhopecten yessoensis
CTTCAAAACTCATTTTTGAAGTAGAATTCGGCACATATATCTATAGTATTACAGCATTTACGTTGCACATATAAAAGCTTACCATGATATGCCGAAAATGTAAAAAAAAAAAAAAAAAAAAATCATTTTAATGAAAGAATTGTTCACTAAAAAGTATGTTCAACATTACGAACATTGGTAAATAATTTGCCATTAGCAGGCATTTAGCAGGATATGAAATTAGTTTGATCACACCAGGCATCCCTTTTCCTTAACCATTCTTCTATATAAAGAACACGTTTACTATCGATCATATTAAGCAGGATCGACGTCCTCATTTCTGA
>NW_018445115.1:0-323 GCF_002113885.1 Mizuhopecten yessoensis
ATTGATGAGTAAATATTTTTTTGTAGCGAAAATGCATGGATAGATCTAAAACCAATTAAATATTAATTTTTGAACTGTTGAGATATTCGGTATTGTTAATATAATACTGCAAATATAGCCATATTCACTATATCATTGAAAGTGACGGGGTTTCTCCGACTTAAAAAATTACTTTTAATACTTTCCCATCCGAGGACCAACTTTTGAATAAACTTTTTGATTCCGTGATGTAATATGCAACAGATGTTTTTTGGGTTAAAGGAGTTTGTATTTCCATATTCGTCTATGTCCGGTGTACATGTAGCCTCATGTGTAACGCAGTT
>NW_018445116.1:0-323 GCF_002113885.1 Mizuhopecten yessoensis
GCCCTTTTGGTTATTGAGAATTGTTTCGAGATTTTACGACATTTGACCCCTGTGACCATGAAAGTTGGTCAAGGTCATTCATTTGAACAAACTTTGTAGCCCTTCATCCCAGCATGCTACAGGCCCAATATCAGTACCCTGGGCATTTTGGTTATTCAGAAGAAGTTGTTTAAAATTTTTAAACATATTTGACCGCTGTGACCTTGAATATGGGTGAAGGTCATTCATTTAAACAATCTTTGTAACCCTTTAACCCAGCATTCTACTGGCCAAATATCATCACCCTGGGCCTTTTGGGTAATCAGAAAAAGTTGTTTGAAGAT
>NW_018445117.1:0-323 GCF_002113885.1 Mizuhopecten yessoensis
AGAGACCCCCTGTCTATAACTACAGTCGAACCTGCCTTAGAGACCCCCTGTCTATAACAAGTCAAACGTGCCTTAGAGACCACCTGTCTATAACTACAGTCAAACGTGCCTTAGAGACCACCTGTCTATAACTACAGTCAAACCTGCCTTAGAGACCACCTGTCTATAACTACNTTTAGAGACCACCTGTCTATAACTAGTCAAACCTGACTTAGAGACCCCCTGTCTATAACTACAGTTGAACCTGCCTTAGAGACCATCTATTTGTAACTACACAAAAACCTGTCTTAGAGACCACCTGTCTATAACTACAGTCAAACCTG
>NW_018445118.1:0-323 GCF_002113885.1 Mizuhopecten yessoensis
ATTTCCGAGCCAAAATTTTAACGAAAGAACAGAAAAAAAACATATACAGCCACTAGTTCATGCCAGATTACCATTATGAAAGTAACTTCTAGTAAAATGAAAAAATCGTCATTAAACTAAATAAAATCAGTCTGATGAAATTGAAAAATACGTACTGTTTAGACAAATAATGTGTAGCTACAGAGGAAATCGCGAGGTCCAGGGAATTGTTAGGGAGACACTGTTCATACATAGTCCTTGGTATGATCACCGGGTAGACATTACCTCTGACCGTTAGTCCGGAATCCTGACCGTCACCTGAATTGCAAGGTATTATACCAAGA
>NW_018445119.1:0-323 GCF_002113885.1 Mizuhopecten yessoensis
ATGTAACTATCCATGGCATTACTACAGGAATTGTTCAATGCGTCAGTTGATAGATACTTTCTTAGGAGACACCAAGTTCACCAACTGATGTAACTATACATGGCATTACTACAGGAATTGTTCAATGCGTCACAGATAGATATTATCATAACTATCCATGGCATTAATACAGGAAATGTTCAATGCGTCACAGATAGATACTATCTTAGGAGACACTGTCACGATTACCTGTGTCAGACACATTCCAGGGATTCAGGCACAGAATACAGACTGTGGTAAGTAATTGATATAATACTCTTACTCTTACTTCACTAATTTGTATC
>NW_018445120.1:0-323 GCF_002113885.1 Mizuhopecten yessoensis
CTATTTACGATCAAAATAATATGTAGTGCGAGTACTGTATACAAAGCTTTATTTACAATCAAAACAAGAGGCCCAATAGGCCTGCATCGCTCACCTGGTATTAATCTCACACTTGTAATCTTAAAAGTGGACTAAAATACAGCTACAGGCAGAATATCAGTGTTTGATTCATAAGAACCTATTAAAAGATTTAAACATATGATGCCTGTGACCTTGAATGTCGAACAAGGACATCAGGTTGAAAGTGGATTAAGGTCATTCATTTGATTAAACTTGGTAGTTCTTCATCCCAGCATGCTACAGGCCTAATTTCAGTACCCTGG
>NW_018445121.1:0-323 GCF_002113885.1 Mizuhopecten yessoensis
AGGAGGAACGCTAGTCTATGTAATAAAAGTATCTAAGATGTGACGTTCTAACATTAAACGTCCTAGGAGGAACGCTCGTCTATGTAATGAAAGTATCTAAGATGTGATGTTATAACATTAAACGTTCTAAAAGGAACGCTCGTCTATGTAATAAAAGCATCTAAGATGTGACGTTCTAACATTAAACGATCTAGGAGGAACGCTAGTCTATGTAATAAAAGTATCTAAGATGTGACGTTCTAACATTAAACGTTCTAAGAGGAACGCTCGTCTATGTAATGAAAGTATCTAACATGTGATGTTCTAACATTAAATGTTCTAGG
>NW_018445122.1:0-323 GCF_002113885.1 Mizuhopecten yessoensis
ACAACAATACCGGGGCCAGCTGATCAATTAACTACAACAATACGGTGGCTAGCAGATCACACAAACTACAACAATATCGGGGCTAGCTGATCAAACAAACTACAACAATGCAGGGGCAAGCTGATCAAACAAACTACAACAATACTGGGGCTAGCTGATCAAAAAACTACAATAACTGGGCTAGCTGATCTAACAAACTACAACAATACCGGGGCTAGCTGATCACATAAACTACAACAATACCGGGGATAGCTGATCAAACAAACTACAACAATACCGGGCTAGCTGATCAAACAAACTACAACAATACCGGGGCTAACTGA
>NW_018445123.1:0-323 GCF_002113885.1 Mizuhopecten yessoensis
TATTTGTTCATTTTCTATGTTTGTCTGGAGTGTAAAGAACTGAAGTTGGATTGTACACCTGGATCCTCTATTTGTTCATTTTCTATGTTTGTCTGGAGTGTAAAGAACTGAAGCTGGATTGTACACTTGGAGCCTCTATTTGTTCATTTTCTATGTTTGTCTGGAGTGTAAAGAANATTGTACACCTGGAGCCTCTATTTGTTCATTTTCTATGTTTGTCTGGAGTGTAAAGAACTGAAGCTGGATTGTATACCTGGAGCCTCTTTTTGTTTATTTTTTATGTTTGTCTGGAGTGTAAAGAATTGAAGTTGGATTGTACACCT
>NW_018445124.1:0-323 GCF_002113885.1 Mizuhopecten yessoensis
ACTTTGTTTTACGCTAGTCCCCTTCTGTGTTGGCAGTATTTTAGAATTTGTTTTACGCTAATCCGCTTCTGTGTTTGCAGTACTTAAGACTTTGTTTTATGCTAGTCCCCTTCTGTGTTTGCAGTACTTTAGACTTTGTTTTACGCTAGTCCCCTCTGTGTTGGCAGTACTTTAAACTTTGTTTTACGCTAGTCGCCTTCTGTGTTGGCAGTACTTTAGACTTTGTTTTACGCTAGTCCCCTTTTGTTCTGGCAGTACTTTTGGCCCCTAGCATCACAGGTCATCCTAGAAGGACTGACGGTGGGGTGGTATTGTTTTCCATA
>NW_018445125.1:0-323 GCF_002113885.1 Mizuhopecten yessoensis
AATACCTCCAATAGTACAGAAGAAGAAGGATTTTAAAAATGTAAATCTCAAACTCCCCTATTGGGACCCGCAACTCTGCACCAAGTTCCCTTTCCCGTAGGATGCTCCAGTAATATAATGGCTCCAAAAGAACAATAAAAAGAATGATTTAAAAAAATTAAACCTCAAATTCCCCTTTTCGGCGACTCTGCACCGAAAGGGGCAACACTCTCCGTTTACACAGAATTGAGTCCCCTTGTCCCAAGAAAAAGGATGCTCCAGACTAAATTAGGATACAGTTCCTTTATCCCTAGGGTAGAAGAAGGATTGTAAAGGTTGTACCT
>NW_018445126.1:0-323 GCF_002113885.1 Mizuhopecten yessoensis
CCAGAGAGGTCCGGACAGACTGGATGTGATGGGACCAGAGAGGTCCGGACAGACTGGATGTGATAAGACCAGAGAGGTCAGAACAGACTGGATATGATGGGACCAGAGAGGTCAGAACAGACTCGATGTGATGGGACGAGAGAGGATGGGACATGAGAGGTCAGAACAGACATGTGATAAGACCAGAGAGGTCAGGACAGACTGGATGTGATGGAACCAGAGAGGTCAGGACAGACTTGATGTGATGGGACCAGAGAGGATAGAACAGACTGGATGTAATGGGACGAGAGAGGTCAGAACAGACTGGATGTGATGGGACGAGA
>NW_018445127.1:0-323 GCF_002113885.1 Mizuhopecten yessoensis
GGTTCAGGATAACTGTGGTGTGGAGTAAAGTATCAGTCGTAGTCCGTCTTATCTAGTTCAGGATACTTGTGTTGTGGAGTAAGGTGTCAGTCGTAGTCCGTCTTATCTGGTTCAGTCGTAGTCCATCTTATCTGGTTCAGTCGTAGTCCGTCTTACCTGGTTCAGTCACAGTCCGTCTTATCTGGTTCAGTCGTAGTCCATCTTATCTGGTTCATGATAACTGTGTTGTGGAGTAAATTGTCAGTCGTTATCCATATTATCTGGTTCAGTCGTAGTCTGTCTCATCTGGTTCAGGATAACTGTGTTGTGGAGTAAAGTGTCAG
>NW_018445128.1:0-323 GCF_002113885.1 Mizuhopecten yessoensis
TATAGTGTTATAGTGTTTGTCACTGTATATATAGTGTTATAGTGTGTGTCACTGTATATAAAGTGTTGTAGTGTATGTCACTGTATATAAAGTGTTATAGTGTATGTCACTGTATACATAGTGTTATAGTGTATGTAACTCTATATATAGTGTTATGGTATATGTCACTGTATATCTAGTGTCATAATGTATGTCACTCTATATATAGTGTTATGGTATATGTCACTTTATATATAGTGTTAAAGTGTATGTCACTGTATATCTAGTGTTATAGTGTGTGTCACTGTATATATAGTGTTATAGTGTATGTCACTGTATATATA
>NW_018445129.1:0-323 GCF_002113885.1 Mizuhopecten yessoensis
TCAATCATAAAGTGTTTGACTGTAAATGGTTGATCGCATGCATGAAAATAAGACTGGACTTTCTTACGCAAAATGTAACCAGGTGTGATGTAGGTATGGCCTATGCGCAGTCGCGAGAGGACAATTTCCTCTCTGGGGTCTGTTTTAATAAAATTTGTTATAGAAGGTTTAAAATCAGAAAAAAGGCAGTTTAATATCTTTCGGTTGTAGATTAAGGGCTGCTTTAGCAACTTTATCTACCTTGTCATTTCCGTTTATTCCGACATGACCAGGTATCCAAATCAAGATCAGTTACCAGCAATATTATCTTCTTGAAGAATATG
>NW_018445130.1:0-323 GCF_002113885.1 Mizuhopecten yessoensis
TCCAGTACAGATCCACCAGTGACCATATACATGCGTTATATGGTATGTTATCTCCAGTACAGATCCACAATTAACCATGTACATGCGCTATATGGTAGGTTATTTCCAGTACAGCTCCGCCAGTAACCATGTACATGCACTATATGGTAGGTTATCTCCAGTACAGATCCACCAGTAACCATGTACATGCGCTATATGGTAGGTTATCTCCTGTACAGATCCACCAGTAATCATGTACATTCGCTATATGGTAGGTTATATCCAGTACAGATCCACCCGTAACCATGTACATGCGCTATACGGTAGGTTATCTCCACTACAGA
>NW_018445131.1:0-323 GCF_002113885.1 Mizuhopecten yessoensis
GGTGTGGTGTGGTGTGATATGGTATGGTGTGGTGTGATATGGTATCGTATGGTATGATATGATATGGTATTGTGTGGTATGATATGGTATGGTGTGGTGTGGTGTGATATGGTATGGTGTGGTGTGGTGTGATATGGTATGGTGTGGTGTGATATGGTATGGTGTGGTGTGGTGTGATATGGTATGGTGTGGTATGATATGGTATGGTGTGGTGTGATATGGTATTGTGTGGTGTGGTATGATATTGTATGGTGCGGTGTGGTGTGATATGGCATGGTATGGTATGGTATGGTATGGTGTGGTGTGATATGGTATGGTGTGGT
>NW_018445132.1:0-323 GCF_002113885.1 Mizuhopecten yessoensis
TCACACAAACTGTGGTGTCCCACCTCATCCCGCATCTGCTCCATTTGTGAAATTGGGGTTCTTGCACTTGAACAAAGTACTCGACGACAAATATTGCGTTTCTTTTGCTTTATTCGTATGGAGAATCCGTATGGAGAATCCGTATGGAAAAATCCCTAAAATAATATAAAAACACTAGTTGTGCAATACAGACACATATTAAACATATTTCCTATCGAACACACCGAACATTAACTTTTACAAAACATAACGCGAACAATGGAATATTTAAAAGGACGTGAATACAATTCTATGACTTCTAGATAAAAATGGAGTTACTGTAT
>NW_018445133.1:0-323 GCF_002113885.1 Mizuhopecten yessoensis
GTCTAGGGAAACCGCGTGGGTGGGCGGTCGTATCAACATTCAATTCTTCCTTTCTTATTATTACAGTTTAGAACAGCCGCGTGGGTGGGCGGGCGTGTCTACACTCAATTCTTCCTGTCTCAATATTACAGTCAAAGGCAGCTGCGCGGGTGGGCGAGTGTGTCTAAATCGACTTCTTATTTCACTTTATTACAGTCAAGGGCAGCCGCGTTGGTTGGGCTGTCGTGTCTATATTAAATTCTTCCTTTCTCATTATTACAGTCTAGGAAAGCAGCGTTGGTGGGAGGGCGGGTCTACATTAACTGCATCTTGTCTAATTATTA
>NW_018445134.1:0-323 GCF_002113885.1 Mizuhopecten yessoensis
GTATAGGAACAAGCCAGAGTAACCAGAAGTAATGGTACCACACACTAGGGGGATAACAGTATAGGAACACGTCAGAGTAACCAGAAGTAATGGTACCACATACCAGGGGGATAACAGTATAGGAACACGCCAGAGTAACCAGAAGTAACGGTACCACACACCAGGGGGATAACAGTATAGGAACACGCCAAAGTAACCAGAAGTATTGGTACCACACACCAGGGGGATAACAGTATAGGAAACCGCCAGAGTAACCAGAAGTAATGGTACCACACACTAGGGGGATAACAGTATAGGAACACGCCAGAGTAACCAGAAGTAAT
>NW_018445135.1:0-323 GCF_002113885.1 Mizuhopecten yessoensis
GGAGTAGGGAGGCTGATCTTCTGTGGTTATGTGATATATATATATATTACTACAGGTACCAGTAACATTGTAGAGAGTTGTCTAAACACTGGAGTAGAGAGGCTGATCTTCTGTAGTTATGTGATATATATATATTACTACAGGTACCAGTAACATTGTGTAGAGTTGTCTAAACACAGGAGTAGAGAGGCTGATCTTCTGTAGTTATGTGATATATATATATATTACTACAGGTACCANTTGAACACTGAAGTAGAGAGGCTGATATTCTGTAGTTGTGTGATATATATATATATTACTACAGGTACCAGGAACATTGTGGA
>NW_018445136.1:0-323 GCF_002113885.1 Mizuhopecten yessoensis
ATCAATTCCCATCAAGGAGAGGTTAATGAGAAAGACGAAATGCCAATTTTGTAATGCTAAACTCAGAAGAGCTATATATATATATAAAAGAACTCTTTTTAATCGTTATAAGAAATATCGTACCCAATATACTTGGGAAGACAATAGGAAACTTGGTTACTAAAATTAGGAGGCAATCTCTGCAAGCTTATTTCTTTGAACGTTGTTCTGGGAGTCCTCAGGCAAAAGATTTCTGGCCAACAGTCAAGCCCTTCTTATCGAACAAGGAATTGGCTGGCGACCAGATGATCTTGCTTGTGGAAGGTGATATAATTATTACAGAT
>NW_018445137.1:0-323 GCF_002113885.1 Mizuhopecten yessoensis
GCTATGGTTATTATTTTGTATTTTTGTTAATTTACTGAGGAGCTTTACTGTATGTACTGATATACATTAAAGTTATGTCAATAAAGCAATTGAAATATTACATGATTGAAAAAGTCTAGGTTTAATATCAAAATATGATTTGTTTAATTGTTGATGAATAACTTAGGATTATAAAAATAAAATACAATGATTGTCTTTTTCTTTTAATATTGTATAAATTTATAATATTTAAATAATTTCACTGAATAAGAACCTTTTAGCAATTCTGACTGTATACAGGGAAACGTTCGCTCAGCAGTAAACAAGCCCTCACATAAGTGATG
>NW_018445138.1:0-323 GCF_002113885.1 Mizuhopecten yessoensis
GTTATATTAATATTTTTAAAGTACTAGAAATGAAATAACACATTTTTATTTTTATTTTTATTTTTTATTTTTTTTATTTTATTTTTTCAACAGTACATTAAACATAACACATCATATTTCAGTCTCACATTTTTAATTTTCACACAAGTTTTTTGTTTGTCTTGACATTTTTTTAACATTGTATGTTTCAATCTAACATTCTCGGGAAGTACGGGAGGGATCTTTATGAAGATCTAACATTCAATCATCTTTATTAAAAGCAAATGGAATTAATATTATATTACATCGATTTGGGTACCAATGTAGAAAAACAATTATTTTCT
>NW_018445139.1:0-323 GCF_002113885.1 Mizuhopecten yessoensis
GTTATCATCAGCATCATTCATGTCTTCAACATTGACACTGCTGCTAAAATCCTGTGTAACAGCCGTTCAATGTACACCTTGTTACTGTCACAAATTGTTGGAGATTGTAGGGTTATGCATATATCATAAACTATCTCCTCTGCTTCATCAACAGTTTTACAGTTCATTAGTAAACTTATCAAGCAGAGACCAAATTTCATATTCTTTTTGTAATGAACTGCAAACACGTTTCACTTTGTTCATGAAATGACTAGCACACAAGTGAACAAGTGAAGTCTTTTTTGGAATAAGTTTATGACCTTGTACTATGGAATATTTGCCAA
>NW_018445140.1:0-323 GCF_002113885.1 Mizuhopecten yessoensis
ACCCAATGCGTCCCCCCATCCCCTACACTAACACCAACACCCAATACATTGCCCCCATCCCCTACACTAAAACCAAAACCCAATGCGTCCCCCCATCCCGTACACTAACACCAACACCCAATGCGTCCCCCCCTCCCCTACACTAACACCAACACCCAATGCATTGCCCCCATCCCCTACACTAACACCAACACCCAATGCGCTGCCCCCATCCCCTACACTAAAACCAACACCCAATGCATTGCCCCCATCCCCTACACTAACACCAACACCCAATGCATTGCCCCCATCCCCTACACTAAAACCAACACCCAATGCGTCCC
>NW_018445141.1:0-323 GCF_002113885.1 Mizuhopecten yessoensis
ACTGTATATACGTGTGTTACTGTATGAACGTGTGTTACTGTATGGGCGTGTGTGGTGGTATGGACATGTATCGCTGTATTAACGTGTTTCGCTGTATGTCCGTGTGTTGGTATATTGAAATGTGTCACTGAATTAACTTTGTCGCTATATGGAAGTGTGTCGCTATATGGACTTGCTGTATCGACGTTTGTCAATGTATCGATGTGTGTCGCTGTATTAACGTGTATCGCTGTATGGACGTGTGTTTCTGTATGGACGTGTGTCGCTATATGAACATAAGTTAATGTACGGACGTGTGTTACTGTATGTACGTGTGTTACTGT
>NW_018445142.1:0-323 GCF_002113885.1 Mizuhopecten yessoensis
ATGTTGTATTCACGTAAATCGACTATGTAGTGAATGACACAGAATAATGTATTCACGTATAACGACTATGTAGTGAATGACACCGAATGTTGTTTTCACGTATAACGACTATGTAGTGAATGACACAGAATGTTGTATTCACGAACAGCGACTATGTAGTGATATGCACTGAATGTTGTATTCACGTATTACGACTATGTAGTGAAGAACGACTATGTAGTGAATAACACAGAATGTTGTATTCACGTACAGCGACTATGTAGTGAATGGCACTGAAGGTTGTATTCACGTATAACGACTATGTAGTGAATGACACAGAATGT
>NW_018445143.1:0-323 GCF_002113885.1 Mizuhopecten yessoensis
CTCCTTACATTGTAACTAGTCTCCTTACATTGTAACTATTCTCCTTACATTGTAACTAGTCTTCTAACATTGTAACTGGTCTCTTAACATTGTAACTAGTCTCCTAACATTGTAACTAGTCTCCTAACATCGTAACTAGTCTCCTAACATTGTAACAAGTTTTCTAACATTGTAACTAGTCTCCAAATATTGTAACTAGTCTCCTTACATTGTAACTAGTCTCCTTACATTGNAATGTAACTAGTCTTCTTACATTGTAACTAGTCTCCTTACATTGAAACTATTCTCCTAACATTGTAACTAGTCTTCTTACATTGTAACTA
>NW_018445144.1:0-323 GCF_002113885.1 Mizuhopecten yessoensis
GATTTGCATGGGATAGTTTTTTTGTGGCTTGTAAAAAAAATACGTTCGCTAGTTGTGCAGATAGCTTATCTCTTCAATGTAGCGCAAGGTATTACAAACTAGAATCTATATGGTATAGGGTGTAACACCCTCTAGTATAGAGGTCAGGAGTCAACCAGTTTGCCTCTGCCAGTCTGATAGTGTATTTTTAGGAGATTTGCATTTGACAGGTTTTGTGTGGGTTGTAAAAAAATATACGTTCGCTAGTTGGGCAGTTAGCTTATCTCTTCAGTGTAGCCCTGGGTATAACAAACTAGAATCTATATGGTATAGGGTGTAACACC
>NW_018445145.1:0-323 GCF_002113885.1 Mizuhopecten yessoensis
ACTCCTCTTTACTCCTCTTTACTCCTCATTATTACTCTTTACTCCACATTACTCCTCTTTACTCCTCATTTCTCCAACCCTGCTCCCACCCGCTCCCACCCTGCTCCCACCCTGCTCCCACCTTACTCACACATGACTCCTACACATTCCACAGTTAAAGGAGCATTCCTTATTACAAACGATAGAAATATGCCATGCTGTTATTTTACCTAAAAGAGAAACTTTTTTTTAGCAGGTAACAGTTGATTTCGACCCATTTTTTTAATTCAGCTACAGTCTGCCTTATGTACATAAGACGTCTATCCATATCAATTCGATAGGGA
>NW_018445146.1:0-323 GCF_002113885.1 Mizuhopecten yessoensis
TACAATAAACACAGCCACAGTAGTGAAATCTATCTGATGTTAAAAACACTATTCATTAAACACAGTCATAATAGTGAAATATATCAGATGTTGAAATAAACATATTATAAACACACCAAGAGTAGTGAAATCTAGCTGATATTAAAATAAATTTACAATAAACACAGCCACAGGAGTGAAATATATCTGATGTTAAAATAAACATAAAATAAACAGAGCCACAGTAGATAAATGTATTTGATGTTGAAATAAATTAATAATAACACAGCCACAGTAGTGAAATCTAGCTGATGTTGAAATAAACACAATAAACACAGCCACAA
>NW_018445147.1:0-323 GCF_002113885.1 Mizuhopecten yessoensis
GCAAGAATGAACAAAAGCCGTGAGAGGATACCGAGATGGTTTAGAGTATGGGTAAAACATTGACAGTAAAACAAAGATGGCGTCTATCCAAGCCCAGATTATTTTTTTTACCACAATGATAATTACAGTTTTTGTATATGTAAGTCAAATGTGAAAAGAATGTTTCAAAAAAAATACAAATATGAATGACATTTTTTTTTACAGACGTCACTTCGTCACAACAACAACAACAACAAAATGTAGACCCAGCGGTTAAAATTCTGTCCTTTGATATACGTAATTAAAGCCAAAAATGACGACAAAGTTCCAATTTCAAAAACTCA
>NW_018445148.1:0-323 GCF_002113885.1 Mizuhopecten yessoensis
GGCTACAAGGGAAAGTATTTCGGGCGTGAATAAGTGGTAGTGGGAGTAAGTGCGGATCTATTTCTGTCAATCATGCATCTTTCTTACGAAAACCAAAACCGAATACCGTTTGTATGTCACGGATGGAGATGAAGTAGAGTAAGTGGCGAG
Organism: Mizuhopecten yessoensis; assembly: GCF_002113885.1. Lineage (NCBI taxonomy): Eukaryota > Metazoa > Mollusca > Bivalvia > Pectinida > Pectinidae > Mizuhopecten > Mizuhopecten yessoensis. The sequence continues at coordinate 151 of NW_018445148.1, forward strand.
AAACAATATGCGTGGCCACGATGGAACGACAAATTACGGACTAACAAGAGGGGACAGATTCATAAAAAGGCAGCACAGTGAATGATACGCCCTTCACTTCTCGTAGTCACGAATGGAGAGGAAGTTGTGTTAGCGGCGAGATTAAGTAGAATGGCCAAGATGGAACGACGAAT
>NW_018445149.1:0-323 GCF_002113885.1 Mizuhopecten yessoensis
ACGGTCTATTTAAGGGAATATGTCTCGAACTTTTTTTCCACCAAAGAGTACGACAAAGTAAGATGAAGGCCAAACCAAACTTGAAATACCTCACCACCAATGACATATTTTATCAATTAAGGACTATTAGTGAGGTGCATATACGGCTATATTAACCTGAAAAGGTTATATTTACCGGCTCAATATCACAAATCACCGCCCTCCATGCGATTACGATCCGACCTATGAGGGTGTAAACATACATGTTCGCTGTCATCTAATATTATGTTTGTTTTTTCGATGTGTTCGAAATGCAACATATCTTGCTGTGCCTTTTATAAAAC
>NW_018445150.1:0-323 GCF_002113885.1 Mizuhopecten yessoensis
TTAAACTTTGTATAAAAGGACGGTATGGTTCTTACAACCAAACAAATAACCAACCAACCCTGGCCCTCCCCCTCGCCCCCACCCACCCCGAAATAGGGAAATTAAAGGTCAATCTTTAACTCATTCTTCTTCCGTAACAGTTTATGTACGCGTATGTTAACAAAATTTAGTTTAGAGCATCCCTTGGGCGTAGGGGACTTTGTATAGGATGTGTGATGCCATGCTGACAGGGGCGGGAGCAAATAGGAGCATAAGTTTTATTGTTTGTTGGAAATGGTAAAGATCCAAACCCTATAACCATACATACCGGTACTCGATATAAT
>NW_018445151.1:0-323 GCF_002113885.1 Mizuhopecten yessoensis
TTTTTTTGTACTGTCGGGTTCTTTAATTTAATGTCTGCCGACCAGCCCTGCTCTCGTCCGCGACAGTCTTACCTCATCAGCAGTGTAGCGACCAATACCAGTCAAACTCACCTGAGCTCGGTCAGAGCGCTCACCCGTGAGGTACGTAGCCGTCGGCTACCGATAGTCTGAATCGTAAAAAGCCCCGCTGTAACTGGTTCGTCATTTTCCTTTTGCATGCATTAATGTATGCAATTCCACAAAAGTGACGTTTCTGTTACTTAACACACGATCAATCATCTTTGTTCTACGCCACCAACATCAAGTGGGCGTTTTGGTTTACC
>NW_018445152.1:0-323 GCF_002113885.1 Mizuhopecten yessoensis
GTAGGGTACAGATGTAGTTTAACAGTTCCTGATAGGTACTAATAATACATTCCACTTCCCCCTAACAGTGCTGTCCATTCCTCTAGTTTCCATTCAACCCAAAAATTTGCAGATGTTCGAACTGTCAGACTGTGAAGAGGCAGGCCAGCTTGGCATATGCAAGTATATTTTCTGACCCGATAGAAAATGCATACAATCTGTGCCCAGGTTTTATTTACTACTAATGGAGAGTGTCAGACCTGTTTCTGAAGGTGATGGGCTAATTACAGGACAATGAAAAAGCTTTTGATGGCATTTCAACCTAACTGCAATGTATATATATA
>NW_018445153.1:0-323 GCF_002113885.1 Mizuhopecten yessoensis
CAAACATAGAAATGTCCCCCTTGGTACAATCATACAAGCACAATGCACAAAGAGATACACCACCATTGTCTTCTTTAACGTTATTGTCATTCAGAATTGTAAAATTGGGTTATGTCAGTTATGAAACTCGCCATATTATGCTCATGAAAGGGTCACCTTAACGACGCATCCGTTTGTTGCTGCTCAGAAAAGTGTTTGGGGAAAACAGAAGCAATCTATTTGCGCGACATTGCGTCGTCCGTTACCAAGACTCTATCGGTCGTTGAAGCTGAAGATGCGTCAACAGTTATGTAGGTGATTGCTACCATATCGATACCCTGTAC
>NW_018445154.1:0-323 GCF_002113885.1 Mizuhopecten yessoensis
ACTCCTAAAGACACAACATTTTCCCACTTCAAAGATTTAGCAGAGAATTCTTCCTTTAAGAGATTTGTGATATTTTCACCAGTTGATTTACCAACAAGATTTGGGTTCGACAACAGCATATGTATAACTTTCCCCTCAGAATCATCAAAGTACGACACTACTATGGGGTAAAGTTTACTATCCACGTCATTGCTTCCATCCGTTGCTAAATTAAAAACTTTTGATCGAAGATTACTTACAGTTTTCGCCGTAGCTGAAGTTGCAATTTCACCAACTATTGCAGTGGTTTAAGTCCTAGAACATGCATACTTTTTAGCGATTTC
>NW_018445155.1:0-323 GCF_002113885.1 Mizuhopecten yessoensis
TTGAAAAGAAACTATATACATCACTGCGTCTCCAAACCGAGTTATTGGTTTTGTTAAGCTCTGTTAGTTTTGGTTGATTATGTCGTTGCAACACTAAACTGTTTGTGATTATGGGTGTTTCAGGAAGGTTAACAACATTTTTTTATAATAGCATGCATGCAGAGTCATTTTTTTGTATACTAAAAACAAAAGGAGGAACAAATGTTGACGTCGCTAAGTACAATGTAAGTTTTCAGTTTGGATAAAACTGTGTAACCGTAATAATTCAATTTAGGTGCAAAAGTTGGAAATCCAAATTGCATGTTCTTTATGAAACTTCACAC
>NW_018445156.1:0-323 GCF_002113885.1 Mizuhopecten yessoensis
AACCCCCCCCCCCCCAATAAAATCCAGGAAGGTTATGGTTTTCTATTCAGAATCGGTTTATAAAAGCTGTAATGGTGCCGGGGAAAAAATTTGCATGCGTTGGCCTGGCTGACCTTTGGCAGCTTTAGGTCACGTTCTTTACTAACATATCAAGATGATTTGTAATGTTGCTTACTTTTTTTTTCGGAATTTCCATCACAAATACACAAAATATGGATGATAACATAAAAAATACAATGTACATGTATAACACTGATTTTGTCGGATTGAAAACCTAATGGCTAAGTAACGTGTAGCATGTCCCTTTAACCTCTATGTAGGCG
>NW_018445157.1:0-323 GCF_002113885.1 Mizuhopecten yessoensis
GTTACGACGTTGTGTAATTGATTACGTATATCGGGAATAGCTCGGACAACGTTGTGTAATTCATTACGTATATCGGGAATATTAATCCAGGATTATATAGATATGATCTTCTAGTTTCAACTGACCATCTATGCACGTAACAATAGATTATAATCGAGTATGAATATAATCTAGAAAGGAGAGAATGTCGGAAGAGCAAGGGACGGCGAGAGAAGAGGCTGGAAGGGCTAGGGACGTTTAGAGACTAAACTAGGTTACAGATACCAACGACAGAGACCGATCCCAACCCTTGAGGTTACGAGAATAAACTTCTAACTAACCAT
>NW_018445158.1:0-323 GCF_002113885.1 Mizuhopecten yessoensis
TTGGTAACAAGTCGTTTTGGTAACAGGTCGTTTTGGTAACAAGTCGTTTCGGTAACAGGTCGTTTTAGTAACAGGTCGTTTTGGTAACAAGTCGTTTTGGTAACAGGCCTAGGTCGTTTTGGTAACAAGTCGTTTTGGTAACAAGTCGTTTCGCGACATGACACAAGATGTTTCGGGACTTAATCAGATCATTTCGGGACATGAAGAAATTTCACTTATAAGTAACATTTCGCTCCTGTTTCATATTAAGTCCTGTAAATGGGATCATTAGTGTTACCAGATTGCTAGCGTTTGAGGGGATACCTACTAACATTTACCCGATT
>NW_018445159.1:0-323 GCF_002113885.1 Mizuhopecten yessoensis
TTTCGAAATGGCCTTATACACTGAACAATCAGCCTTTCTTAGTGCAAACGTCACATTTGGATATGCCTTATTCGAACCCTACATTTTGTACAAGCCCTACAAGTTAATCCTACCATATCACCTTGATAGACTATACGTACCTAAGCAAACTCAAACAGCCCTAGTAGTTTGCACACAAACTTAACCCTGATCCACACAATTGTAACCACCTTGGTCTTACAATGCATTATTGGCCACTATCTTAACTTGTTCCACATCAAGTTGAAGCATATTGTTAACGTCTTATACATCTTCCTGAATTTGGAATCAATTATACTACAAAG
>NW_018445160.1:0-323 GCF_002113885.1 Mizuhopecten yessoensis
CCTGACGAGCCTATCCGCTGCACAACCGTTGTTTATCGGTCATCTCCCTTCGCGAACACGGACTGACTTTTTGTAACTAAAATATTGTACATGGTATTTTTGTTTCAAATTAAGATCTATTGTCAATTTTAAGATAATCAATGCTTTTAAACATGCTGCTATGTAAATTAAATGTTACACAAATATGACACCCCCATGGTCATAATTATATACGAGTATTTTTTTTTACCGAAATTCGATCTAAACTCCTAAAACATGTAAAAATTACTCTGAACACCTAGTTTAGGTTCAAATATAGCTGTAACAAATTCTCAGGTCCCTGT
>NW_018445161.1:0-323 GCF_002113885.1 Mizuhopecten yessoensis
GTATAATACCGGGAACTGCTCTATCATGGTAATAACAATAACTGCGCACCTTTTGTGAAGCATTATCTTGTTCTCTAGATCCGGTAACTTATTTATTTATTATTAATTTGGAGTAATCAGCTAAAGTTTTTTCTAACTTCGATTATCTTACCCTATCACTTTAAATATATATCAATGTTCATTACGTTTTCACACGCTTTGTGGCCACTAAATTGCACATTTATTTTGATGCATTCATTTTCAATGTTTTCATGCTGAATCTTTCCCCTATGTTTTTTCCCTGTTTTATGATTCTACTCATTAACTCTCTAATCTAAAAACTT
>NW_018445162.1:0-323 GCF_002113885.1 Mizuhopecten yessoensis
GATTCCCATATATATAGCTAGAGTTTGTCCCACCTACACACATTCTTATATATATTGCTAGAGTTTGTCCCAACTATACAGATACCTATATATAGCTATAGTGTTAGTCTCACCTAAATAGATTCCTATATATAGCTATAGAAATAGTCTCAGCTACACAGATTCCCTTACTTATCTAGAGTTTGTCCCACCTACACACATTCCTATATATATAGCTAGCCTTTGTCCCACCTAAACATAATTTTATATATATAGCTAGATTTTGACTTACCTACACTGATTCCCATATATATAGCTAGAGTTTGTCCCACCTACACACATTC
>NW_018445163.1:0-323 GCF_002113885.1 Mizuhopecten yessoensis
AAGGTTCTACTGAACACACAAACCAAAGTGTCCAGACTAACAAGGCTCCATTATACACACACGCATAGAAGGAGGAAAATTTGAAAGGACTAAAATGTGATGCTAGTTGATGGCCAGGGGAGTTAAGTTAGAGATATATTGCATGAATATTGGTTCTTTGTTGAACACATTGTTCATATAGAACACGTCTGTTGGAGTATAACACCAATCTGTCATCTTTCTTCCTTAACAGCTCCCATCAAAACCCTTGCAAGTCAAATTTGTTTTAACAGAATATATATTTATTGACTTAGGTAAACCTTTGGAGAGAAAGGCTGCTTCCT
>NW_018445164.1:0-323 GCF_002113885.1 Mizuhopecten yessoensis
TAACTTAGAATTTGCTTTCCTCATAATAGAATCAATATGATTTGCCCACCCCCCGTTTTCAGATAGGATTACTCCAAGATATTTATGTGAGGTGACCTGATGAAGAGGAATATTATTCATTAATAATGGGGGATGCTGGGATTTAATTATTTTCTTACTTATTGTTAATGTTTCAATTTTGGAAGGGTTACATTTAACAAGCCATGAGTCCGACCAGTCATGTCTTCTTAGATCATCGTTTAGAAGATCTGTACATATGTCAGGTATATCAACAACAACATATAATGACGTATCATCAGCAAAAAGTTTGATTATTGCATCTA
>NW_018445165.1:0-323 GCF_002113885.1 Mizuhopecten yessoensis
ATGTTTTCACACCAAGCACACGGATCAGGCACGTGCACCAGAGCACTCCGGGTGGCTAGTTCACTTGACATCTTTGTTAGATTATACTATATATTTATCGAACAAACAACTTTCTAACCCGTCAAAGTTTCCTTTGATTTTAAACTGAACGTCGATTACTTGTCCTTTGCTTTCACTGAACTCATGTGATAAATAAAAATAGCAGTCATGCCTATTGGCGTGTATAAGGCCTTTTCGTTGTAATATAAAGTCAAAGGTTCAACGAGGTGCCCGGATCTGGGCATATATAATACACAACAAATCGTGAATTGCGAACTGTAAGG
>NW_018445166.1:0-323 GCF_002113885.1 Mizuhopecten yessoensis
CTGTTGTTTTCTCTGTTGTTTCTCCCTTTTCTTGTGGTGTTCTCTCGGTTGTTTCTCCCTTTTCTTGTGGTATTCCCTTGTTGTTATCTCCCTTTTCTTGTGATGTTCCTTTTGTTGTTATCTCCCTTTTCTTGTGGTGTTTTCGCTGTTGTTATCTCCCTTTTCTTGTGGTGTTTTCTCTGTTGTTATATCCCTTTCTTGAGGTGTTCTCTCTGTTGTTATCTCCCTTTTCTTGTGATATTCCTTTTGTTGTTATCTCTCTTTTTTTTGAGGTGTTCTCTCTGTTGTAATCTCCCCTTTCTTGTAGTGTCATCTCTGTTGTT
>NW_018445167.1:0-323 GCF_002113885.1 Mizuhopecten yessoensis
TAAGACAGCCAAAAACGAGTTCGAAAAAGACTTCTACAAGTTGATGAATAACAGCGTTTTTGGCAAGCCGATGGAAAACCTTAGGAAAAGAGTGGACGTCAAACTGGTAAACAGTGTAAAGCGAGCTCAGAAACTCACCTGCAAACCGTCCTTCCACGCCTTCAAGATATTTTCAGACGATCTCGGGCCGTGCACATGCTAAAGCAGCAATTATACTTGAATCGACCCATCTACGTAGGGTTTGCCATACTGGACATCTCGAAAACCTTGATATATGACTTCCATTACAACTACTTCAAGGAGAAGTACGGAGAAAAAGCAAC
>NW_018445168.1:0-323 GCF_002113885.1 Mizuhopecten yessoensis
ATAACATTTTAAAGCACTTCACCAAATGAATAACACGTAAATGCAATAACATCATATGAACTGCATGCAGTAAAAACATATATATATATAAACGTTCCTTAGGGAAGTCTAAATTTCCTGACCCGATGTCCAAACTACGCTCAACGGTCTGCTTGATGCGCGCGTGGTTGAGTCTGTAGATTAAGCATCTAATAAATTGATCAGTGTCTACACACACTAAACTCTCGCGTTTAAATAATTTCTGGAAGTCTCTTTATTATTTAGGATAACTATGCCACTGCCAAAAAATGTACCTGTATTGGAAACTGTTTTTTCGACATAAC
>NW_018445169.1:0-323 GCF_002113885.1 Mizuhopecten yessoensis
GTTATTTTGGAAATGCTTTTGGCCGAAAAATTAGAAAAATAAATGCACAACGATATTTTATCATTTTGCGTTGCAGTTACAGAAGTCTTTTTTTCTGATGAAATAATGAGGAATAACCGAAATTTTATTCTTTAAATGATCGGTGAACTCAAAAAAAGGCGTGAACTTTTTGAATAAACTACTTTTTTGACTGATGTCAATTATACCAAGTTAATAGCATATAAGGCTTTACCAGAAATAAATATTAGTTAACCTTTTCAATGTTTGACCTGTTATCCCCCAAAACCTAGTAGGTTTACTTGAACTATTTTATATATATATAT
>NW_018445170.1:0-323 GCF_002113885.1 Mizuhopecten yessoensis
TAATATATTAGGGGGTGCTTAACTTTTTTCTTTGTGTATATTTCTTTCTCTTGGGAAATTATTATTCCTGTTTCCAATCGGGGAAAGAATTGCTATGAACTATGACGCCATAATGGAAAACAATTACGTCGCAAAGCATTTTAACTTGACATCATTATTAGCAGATTGACCAATGAAATAACGTCCAGGATGTTACCGACTGCTGTGTGACTAAAAATGTTTACCAATCCATAGCGGGTTTATTAAATGAGCTAGGAGAGAGGAAACCTACAGTGGTTGTGGGGAAAACATCTTTCCTACAGTTCTTACTAACTTGATCTTCA
>NW_018445171.1:0-323 GCF_002113885.1 Mizuhopecten yessoensis
AGCACGTCGTTTCATTAATTTCATAATTTTTCATTAAGCCTGAGTCTCCCCATGTTTCTCGTAAGCAATTTAAATCTCTGAATATGCGTTAAATTTCTCTAATATATCGGTGGTTTTGTTTCCAAGTGTACTATGAAAATAGCATAACTATTTATATATATCAAATGCAAAAATAATATCTCCCTAAATAACAACGAAAATACATAAATGATAGTATTTTCCTAAATTCTCATATGCTTTTGTAACTGTTAAAACATAGTCTTATGGAAAGTCTGTATAGCATGGTGTCCCATTAAATTAAACTGCTATTACTTACGCTTATT
>NW_018445172.1:0-323 GCF_002113885.1 Mizuhopecten yessoensis
ATGGACTCATCCAGATCAATGCATGGGAGTCTACTAAAGTTGCATAGGGGTGAAAGGGTTAAGGTCGCAAAGAAGACAGTTAGAAGCTGTCTGACATGCATGTTGCATGTCATATAGTTTTTTGGGGTTAATAGTTTGCATCGTCCTGATCAGAAATATTTGGTGGGAATTGAATTTTGCAACACTCTGTCTATTGAAATTTTCATTATCACCAGCTACTCCTATATAGCGCACTAGGTCCATTTTATCTACAGGAATTATTAGATATGGACAACTCTAGTCATGGACATGCAATTTTTACAGCGACTTTTGTTTACTTTGCA
>NW_018445173.1:0-323 GCF_002113885.1 Mizuhopecten yessoensis
TGCATCGCTCACTTTGTTTTAATATCACATTTGTAACCTTAAAGTGGACTAAAATAAAACAACAGACAAAGTATCAGTGTCTAGACTAAAGGTCATTCAAAAGAACCTGCTAAAAGATTTCGACCCCTGAGACCTTGAAAGTCAAGCAAGGACATTAAGTTGAACAGCAATAGCAAGAATGTACCTGCTAAACATTATGATTCTATGTCTTTCTGTTCTTCAGAACAAGTTGTTTCAAGTGTTTGACATACAAAAATAAATCTGACCCCTGTGACCTTGAAAGTAGGTCAAGGTCACTTTCATTCTAAAACTTTGTGGGCTCC
>NW_018445174.1:0-323 GCF_002113885.1 Mizuhopecten yessoensis
CGTTACATACATTAGGACATTTGTCTGTTACCTGTTACATACATTTGTGTCAACTTCTTAATATACAGTCTTTTAAAGCTTTTTATGGCCACATGTTGATTCATGAAAAGTAAACATCCTAGTAAGAATTTTATTTCTCCTCAAGACTAGAATTGACTTCTGCTTACTCAAGTCATGTGTTGCATATTTCAACTACAAGGAATGGTTTGGCTAAAAAAAACCTACAGAAATAGACTAGGGACCTCCACTACTGAGTGAGACTAGGGACCTCCCACTAATGAGTTAGTCTAGGGACCTCCCACTACTGAGTTAGACTAGGGACC
>NW_018445175.1:0-323 GCF_002113885.1 Mizuhopecten yessoensis
TTTTTTTTTTTATAAAGGGACCTTTGAATTACAAACAATCACACATCATTACAATTGACCCATAATCAATAGTGTCATATCACGGAACAGGTGTGTTTTTTGATAATGGACCTTTAAATTTACAAACAATCACACATCATTACAGTTGACCCATAATCAATATTGTCATATCAAAACCTATTACTTCCGGTTTCCTTCCTCCCAAACAAAATGGCGGCCATACAAAGACTAAGAAGGAAAAAAATACCTATAAGTATGTCCTAGACTACTGACTGGGAACTCAAATCTGAATCCATTACAGGAATCGATCCCACAATCTTTCA
>NW_018445176.1:0-323 GCF_002113885.1 Mizuhopecten yessoensis
AAACTCAGCTCAAATTTGGAAACATGACTTCAGTACGCAGGTGACGATATAAACTCAACTCAAAGGTGAAACCAAGACCTCAGCATACAGATGACGATATAAACTCAACTCAAAGGTGAGAACAAGACCTCAGCACACATGTGACGATATAAACTCAGCTCAAAGTTGAGAACAAGACCGCAGTACACAGATGACGATATAAACTCAGCTCAAATGTGAGACCAAGACCTCCGCATACATGTGACTATATAAACTCAACTCAAATGTGAGAACAAGACCTCAGCAAACAAGTGACGATATAAACTTAGCTTAAAGGTGAGAAT
>NW_018445177.1:0-323 GCF_002113885.1 Mizuhopecten yessoensis
GGATCTGGCTCGCCAGGGGTTTTAGGGGCAGGGCAGAAAAGGGAAAAAAATACTATTTAATGTACTTCTCCTGAATAGCTTGATGAATTTTGATCAAATTTGGTCTGTTGGATTATTGAGTGAAGGAGATCCAATGTTGTATAAAAGGAGGGACTGGGTCCCCAGGAGTTAGCGGGATGGGGCCCCCTAATTGGAAAAGAGGAATTTCTTTGAAATCTTTATTCTGTTAAAAGTATTTGTTATAGAACTTCTATTAAATAAGTGTTTTGTCATAATCACTGAAATATCCAGGTGAGCGATACAGACCCTCTGGGCTTCTTGTT
>NW_018445178.1:0-323 GCF_002113885.1 Mizuhopecten yessoensis
TATATAAATGATATATTCGTAACATATATGTCACATGCGCAGAATATTGCAGCGCTTGTGATCATCGCTTATGCAAGTAGTAGCACCTAAGTGTAGCACAACATTTCTGTATTTCAATAAAAGAGGCGACAATGTGGACCAGCAGCATGCCTGTTTCTTCAAATTTTATTTCACTTCTTTCCTTCGTTTTTTGTTTTTTGTTTTAATTAAACATCAGTATTTAAGATCAATCTAACTATAATGTTTCACTTTATTATTAACGATAACTGTTTTTATTGTAAGTTCATTGTGCTTGTTTAGTTTATTGTCGATTCTTTGTATAC
>NW_018445179.1:0-323 GCF_002113885.1 Mizuhopecten yessoensis
TCCTACGATACATGCAGTGGGTAACAGCAGGTGTATTCTTTCCCCGATCCCCCACCTGCAGGAGTGGCAGTTATAGATATCGAATACTGACACACATACAATACAAGGGTTAAATATATAATGAAAGCGATGGGCATGTATTATGGTCGTTCATCTCGATCTTGTTGATAAATGTTCTATTTCGTTCTGCTATATTATTATCGGGTTTCTTTTTTGTTGTGGAGAATCGTCGATGAAGCAGGGACGCTATTACCTGATTCTCTTGGTACTTTTTACAAAGGTTTCTGTGTAAATAAGTGCACATTTAGTACAGGTTTCTGTGT
>NW_018445180.1:0-323 GCF_002113885.1 Mizuhopecten yessoensis
TGCTGCTGAAGCTGAGAGAGAGGAAGAAGAAGAGGAAGAGGAGGAGGAGGAAGAGGAAGAAACTGAACAGCTAGGGATAATCAAGGTTACAGAGATATCGCCCAAGACCACAGAGGACACTCTGACCTACTTTTTTGAGAACAGAAAAAAAACCGGAGGAGGGGAAATCAAGGAAATGGACTTCCGGAAAGAGTCCGCTACAGCTATTATAACATTCCAAGACCCTGCAGGTATGACAATTGAATTTACAGTATATAGCTGATAACAAATTGAAAGATATTGATTTATTAGCTCACCGGGTCCGAAGGACCAAGGTGAGCTTA
>NW_018445181.1:0-323 GCF_002113885.1 Mizuhopecten yessoensis
ATAAGGTACGTCATTATACAAACACAGATATAATATGAAACTGTATATAAGCTTTATACCCGTATGTTATTATACATACACAGAAATCGTATACAGATCAACACGCCATATTCTATACGTTATGTACGTTATTGTACGTACATTATGTATCCTATACAAGAGTACACAACAGTCTAGCCATACAGCTATTATACGTACACAGATAGCCTACACTGAAAAACACGTTATATTTGTATGTGATTTAAATCAATATCGGACGCGTTAGCTACTATATATATAGTGTTACAGGGTACAGGGTACACCGACTTGTCAGCTGTGACGCA
>NW_018445182.1:0-323 GCF_002113885.1 Mizuhopecten yessoensis
AAGCTCTGGTGAAGTCATGCAAAACGTTCGTAGTTCTAAGCTCTGATGAAGTCGTTCAAAACGTTCGTGGTTCTAAGCTCTGATGAAGTCGTGCAAAACGTTCGTAGTTCTAAATTTTGATTAAGTCGTACAAAGCGTTCGTATAAGTTCTAATGAATTCGTGCTAAACGTTCGTAGTTCTAAGCTCTGATGAAGTCATGCAACAAGTTCGTAGTTCTAAGCTCTGGTGAAGTCGTGCAACAAGTTCGTAGTTCTAAGTTCTGGTGAAGTCATGCAACACGTTCGTAGTTCTAAGCTCTGGTGAAGTCGTGCAAAACGTTCGT
>NW_018445183.1:0-323 GCF_002113885.1 Mizuhopecten yessoensis
TAAAACCACCTGTCATTTACATCTTATGTAAGTATTACATTATCTGATATAAATGTAGAAGTCAAACGATGAGGCTTTTCTTTTTACAGCTATTAAGGTATCTATAATGGAAACAAACGTGCATCACGAACACTGATATCTTTTGTTTAAAATCCAGACAATGGCAGCTAAAAGGAGGCCAGCTGTGTAAGCCTTTATTCGCCCCCCAAGCTGTCCGTCTGTCCGCCCGCCCCTCCGTCAGGGGCGTTGTCCATATCATATCTCCACATAACGTCACCGGCAATTATCAACCTTTGTATGCAGGTATGCTTGGAAAGGTGGAG
>NW_018445184.1:0-323 GCF_002113885.1 Mizuhopecten yessoensis
TTTCTGCGACGCCTTATGATGAATACTATGATGGCTACAGTAAATGTAGCACCAGATAGTCCGCCTACTGGACCTCCAACCGTCGAGCCTAGCGAAGTGCTACTGGAGGCTGTAACGTAAGTACGAGTATATGATAAATCGTTTGTTATCACAACGGAACACATTAAGAGTAGGATTGTTGAAGGCTAGCCAAGAAATATCGGAAATTTGTAGTTGTGTTTCGTCTTTTGACTTATAAGACATTTAGGGCTTTATCGTTTCATTTATCTTTTAAGCTTTAAGCATTTTCTTTTAATTTGGGATATGCAATTGGTTGGTATTTG
>NW_018445185.1:0-323 GCF_002113885.1 Mizuhopecten yessoensis
AACCATAGAAAGGTGTGACTGATTTTCACACCTTTAATTAACACAACCAGAAATGATATTATACTTGTCAGCTTATTATAAGTTATTTCAACACATTGATGTCAAAGTTAATATGACTTATGATACTCCAAAAAGGCACTAATATACATTAGAACAAGTGTCCCAAGTGCGAGAAAATTACTTTATATAATTATATACTGGAAAAATAATAGATATGTCAGTGCTCCATCTTGGTAGTATGTGCAGTGTACAGAATTGACATTGGAGCAAGTGCCTGCATGCAAAGTAACCTTGACCAGGTACAGCCAAACAGAATCCCAGTG
>NW_018445186.1:0-323 GCF_002113885.1 Mizuhopecten yessoensis
ATACAAAATAAAACTTCACTTTTCATAAATATGTTGATGCTTTCTATTACATCTTTCAAAACCCTCCAAAATATCCTGGTTATTCTGTAAATTTGAATTGAAAAAGACAGACAACTCTATTAAGTGCATATTCAATAAATAGTTATTCATTTCTGATAAAAAAAATTAACAATAATACTATTTTTTACATAAAACACAATAATGCTCTTTAATTTCACCGCTGAGCATTATCAACCAATTAGAATAACAAATACTGCACTAAACATTGCAATGTTCACGAAGCATAACTTTTTATGTCATATTTAGGTTAAACAATATATCAT
>NW_018445187.1:0-323 GCF_002113885.1 Mizuhopecten yessoensis
GGGGGTAGTATTGTAGTCAAAAGACTGGGGTTATTCCAGGGACTTGGTTTCTGGTGAAAGGGGGTAGTATTGTAGTCAAAAGGCTGAGGTTTCTCAACAGACATGGGACTTGGTTTCCAGTGGAAGGGGGTAGTATTGTATTTAAAAGGTTGAGGCTTCTCAAGGTACTTGGTTTCCAGTGAAAGTGGATAGTATTGTATTCAAAAGGCTGGGGTTTCTCAAGGGACAAGGGACTTGGTTTCCAGTGGAAAGGGGTGGTATTGTAGTCAAAGGGCTGGGGTTTCTCAACGGACAAGGGACTTGGTTTCCAGTGAAAGTGGGTA
>NW_018445188.1:0-323 GCF_002113885.1 Mizuhopecten yessoensis
TTGGACAAATCATAGATGATAATTACGTCACTGCTATAACATTTAGTATTACGTCCTAAAAAGTGACATTACACTTTTTGTGCATTTAACGTTTTGAAAAAGGTTGAAGTTTGTGCAATCGTAATGTACAGCATGGCTGTCCGATTTGATAAAGTATGCAGTCGAAATTTAGCTTCTTGTTTGACCTTTTGTCCTCACATTTACTAAACAACCGTCTAGGCAGTCAAACAGACTTGTGTTGGTTCTCTGTTCAGAGAGTCCAGTTGTTCTTAATTTTTATCGGTTCTGTTCGTCTCGGTAGGTTGTGTCATGGTATGGGATCC
>NW_018445189.1:0-323 GCF_002113885.1 Mizuhopecten yessoensis
TCCAAGATGGCTGCCATTTTTGTCAGCTTGACACCTCAGAAATTAAAAGTCATTTGCTACGTAATTATCATGACTTAAACTTCCATAATACTTTGCGATACATCTTTTGGCTTTGATTACTCTTTTCATGCGCTTTGGGATTGATTTGTACAGTTTTTGGGTGAATTCCAGGGATATTTTTGTCCATATTGTGCGAATTGCATCCAGGCTCCATAATTGCACGAGAGGCAATGTTGTGGGCTTATTTCTGAAGTTCAATCTTAATTTTTCTCCAAACATTTTCAATTATATTAAGGTCTGGACTCTGGGCTGGCCATTCCATG
>NW_018445190.1:0-323 GCF_002113885.1 Mizuhopecten yessoensis
GGAGGGGAAAAAAAGAGGGCCCTGCATTTCATAGAGCACCATTCCAGATTTCCAGTTTATTTTGCGACGAATGTATTCTGAACCATATGTCGAGTTGCGCAAAATTAAAGTGGATACCGAACCTGGCCCTTTACTTTTTCAAGGGTCTTAATATTTCTTGAGTTCTTGTTTTTCTCTTGTTTATTTGTAAAATGCCCGAGTGGAATTGATAAATAATGTATTAATTTACTTTTTGTAATTTAGTTATTTCAATTCTCTTAATAAAAAGCTGATCCTTTTTTGTTTTCTAATAAAGATGCTACTGTTACTACCTGCTAGTTTAG
>NW_018445191.1:0-323 GCF_002113885.1 Mizuhopecten yessoensis
TCTAACATGTAGCACGACATAATTACATCTATCACTCAGGACTAAAACATCTAACATGTAACACGACATAATTACATTTATCATTCAGGACTAATACATCTAACATGTAACACAACATAATTACGTCTATCACTCAGGACTAATACATCTAACATGTAACACTACATTATTACATCTATCACTCAGGACTAAAACATCTAACATGTAGCACGACATAATTACAAATATCACTCAGGGCTAATACATCTAACATGTAACACGACATAATTACATCTAATACTCAGGACTAATACATCTAACATGTTACACGACATAATTACATC
>NW_018445192.1:0-323 GCF_002113885.1 Mizuhopecten yessoensis
TGTCAGCGAAAAACGTGTTTTTAGACCGGAAACAGCAAAATGGAGACTAAACTCTGAACCGACGTAATTATTTCCGGAAAAAATCAAAGCCATTGAAACGTATATATTCATTTATAGGTGAGCAAGCTTTAAACAACTGTTATCTACATTTTAGTTCTTCTTCAGTGCCATTAAACAGTGACGGCAGCACGATTTACCCAAAAAGACCCAGAAAACACCAAAAATATATTCAATATACATATATATTTATACTTCTTCTACCCAGAGATGTTTTATAAGCAACCAAACTGTTTAAAATTCCAGCAACTTTTTTCAACAAATAA
>NW_018445193.1:0-323 GCF_002113885.1 Mizuhopecten yessoensis
TGACAATCCGGAATACAATCGAACTTTGACAATCCAGACTACAACGGAACCTTGACAATCCGGACTACAACGGAACCTTGAAAATCCGGACTACAGTGGTGCCTTGAAAATTCGGACTACAGTGGAACCTTGACAATCCTGACTACCATGGAACCTTGACTAGTAGTTTTTATATCACTATTTCCTCATTGCGAATTCCTACAGTAGTAATGCGTAATATCGTGTAATGGATCGAGATGAACATAAACAATCCGGCCTCTTTACAGATTAGAACCCTGACTATCCGGTCTCAGTATACAGTGGAACGTTAACAAACCGGACGA
>NW_018445194.1:0-323 GCF_002113885.1 Mizuhopecten yessoensis
TGCAATACTACAAAACAATGAAACTGATGTTGACATTTAAACGTGCAGCAAAAAATGTACATTTCCGTGTCTGTGTGGTTATTTAGTGACTATAGTGAACCATGTGAGGATATTGAGCGCCAATAAAATATTCTGAACGACAAACTGAATGTCATTAATAGAAATAATTGGAGAATAAACTGAAGTATGCAGGATCCGTTTCCTCAGTTAGCATCTGTATGGTAGTGACTTTTATCAAATGATGTGGTGTCCAGCAGTTTTGCTGTTTTGTTTGTTTTGTCGCTTATCAAATTACTCCTATACTTAAACACTGACAATTATGA
>NW_018445195.1:0-323 GCF_002113885.1 Mizuhopecten yessoensis
TTTAAATCGGTTCATATCGGCATGTTTCTGGAAGACCTTATGAGGTTTTGACTGAATATGGCATGACTAACCCATGTTTGACTGTAGCACATTTACTTCATTATTCCTACCAGGCGTGGGGTAACCAAAGCTGATATGAAAATGCTTCCCTGGCCATGAAGTGCTGCTGTCATTTATTGAGTTGATTCACAATCCAAAATGACAACCTCTTGTTTTTTACAAATTTCCATTAACCAAACATAGAGCAATTTTTCCTGTCTTTGGCATAGGCGAACATTACGATCCCGATTGGTCTCTTCTGTGTAAGGTGTCTGATCACTTAC
>NW_018445196.1:0-323 GCF_002113885.1 Mizuhopecten yessoensis
GCATATCTACTGACAGAAATTGGGAAACTGGACTTGACTGATTGTTCCTATGAGAATTTTCGTAAAGTTGCAACATTGTCACTGGCGAGGGTAACTCTGTATAATCGACGGAGATGTCACGAGGTTCAGGCTTTGAGGTTAGTATTTCGTGCAATATGCTGATTATTAGATCTATAATGATACATCTTACTCAGTGGAAGGTTGATTATTACAAAATTCCTGTAGCTGGAATACAAAGTTATTTTCTAAAACATCTGTGTTGATCATTTTAGGACTTAATAGACTTTTCTAAATCTCAAGGTCATTGAATCAAATATCAAGGT
>NW_018445197.1:0-323 GCF_002113885.1 Mizuhopecten yessoensis
GTGACAGTGTTATATACAGGTTATCACATGAGTGACAGTGTTATAAACAGGTTATCACATGAGTAACAGTATTATATACAGGTTATCACATCAGTGGCAGTGTTATATACACGTTATCATATAAGTGACAGTGTTATATACAGGTTATCACACGAGTGACAGTGTTATATACAGGTTATCACATCAGTTACAGTGTTATATACAGTTTATCACACGAGTGACAGTGTTATATACAGGTTATCACATCAGTGACAGTGTTATATACAGGTTATCATATAAGTGGGTGTCCATTACTGTAGGTCTAACAGGATAGTGATACACTG
>NW_018445198.1:0-323 GCF_002113885.1 Mizuhopecten yessoensis
ACACGTATGTGACATACATAACACTAACACGTATGTGACATACATAATGACACTAACACTATGTGACAAACATAAAATTTACACATATGTGACATACATAACACTAACACGTATTTGACAAACAAATCGCTAATACGTATGTGACCGACATAACACCAACACGTATTTGACAAACAAATCGCTAATACGTATGTGACATACATAACACTAACACGTATATGACCCACATAACACTTACACGTATATGACATTCATCTTGACATTTACACTTATGTTAAATACATAACACTAACACGTATGTGACATACATAACACTAACACGT
>NW_018445199.1:0-323 GCF_002113885.1 Mizuhopecten yessoensis
AATCTAGGTGCTCTCTGGTGACATTTGGGCTATTATTTCATGTTGATTCTTCAAGAATTATATTTCCATAAAAAGTCATAAAATCATAAAATTCAGATAAAAACATGTTTTTTAATGATAGTGTTTTAGTTTTAAAAAAGAAACCAAAATGTGGGATTTAAATCTGGTTTGTTTTAATGAACAGAACTTGAGTATTGTCTCAATTATGAACAATTAACATTATGAACAAGCTTAAGTTACAAGTGCTCATATTAAAGCAAAACTTGAGTTTTATCTCGATCATAGAAACACAGTATGTCGGCTAATCCTGTGATCACTAAAAC
>NW_018445200.1:0-323 GCF_002113885.1 Mizuhopecten yessoensis
TGTGGTCTAGTGACGAATTCAAAGACAGACAACGTCTGCGGTCTAGTGACGAGTTCAACGAGAGACATCGTCTCTGGTCATGATATCAAAGACAGACGACGTCTGTGGATTAGTGATAAGTTCAAAGACAGACAATGTCTGTGGTCTAATGAAGAGTTCAAATACAGACAACGTCTGTTGTCTAATGACGAGTTCAAAAACAGACATCGTCTATGGTCTAGTGACGAGGTCAAAGACAGACAACGCCTTTGGTCATGAGATCAAAGACAGACGACGTCTGTGGTCTTGTGACGAGTTCAAAGACAGACAACGTCTGTGGTCTA
>NW_018445201.1:0-323 GCF_002113885.1 Mizuhopecten yessoensis
TACCAGAAAATATATTAAATATCAAAAATCAATGGAGATAACATTAGCTACTTTATGTTAAATATTTAAGTTAAATCCTGAAAATCTTTCACGAGAAAAAACACTTATTAAGACAAAAATAATGCAATACTAACGCAATGCCATACTGTAATGACTAAAAGGTCCACCCTAAGGGCTTAGTTTAGGCAGTCTTCATTATACCCCTACAGGTACAAAATTTGTGCAATTACCTCAGAACGTATGCTAAGCAGGGCATAACAAGTACCATTTGAAGGACGTTCGTGTATCCAGGCCTGGGGACAGAGCACATTGCTTACCCCATA
>NW_018445202.1:0-323 GCF_002113885.1 Mizuhopecten yessoensis
TTTTTTAATCGATGAACAGATAAGCTTAAATGGCACCACTTTATGTTATCGATCTGTGTTATCGATGAAATCGATAACAGTGTAATCAGTTATATATACTAACGCAATTTTCCCTCAAAATAGTTTTCAAAGAAACAGCATTGCAACAAAACGCTCTTTATTCTTTGATGAGTAAATCATTCGTTAATAGTCTCTATAACACTACACAAACATTCCTCCTCTGATTGTGTGTCCTTGTGTCACGAACGCCAGGAATCAATTGTTCTTGAGCCTATACTTACTTCAGTGTCAAGTTTTCTTCAAAATGAAGGTAGTTGTGGGGG
>NW_018445203.1:0-323 GCF_002113885.1 Mizuhopecten yessoensis
AATTTGAAAGTTGTCACTTGACTCACTTTTCGATGTTAAAACGTTTATTGCAATTACATGGATTCCCCCCCCCCCTCCCCTCCCGAGATTGGACACCTAACTTGATTTACATACAATATAAGAGGTTTAAATTTTCTATTTCTGTCCATAATTTTAAAACAGCTGGCCCTGTTTAGCAACCAAGCTTATAAGGAGACATGTATGACAATGATTGGTTAGATATTATGTTGGTCAAGTGCAAAGAAAGTGGAAACCTGAATCTCATTTACAAGTACATCCGGGTTATTAACAGGTCAGATAAGGATAAGATTTGATAAAAAAAA
>NW_018445204.1:0-323 GCF_002113885.1 Mizuhopecten yessoensis
ATGGTTCATGCAATAGTTCGTATATAGTACAATGTTTCTTTCAGGCAATATACTTTATGGTACATTATAAAACAGAAGTCTTGATAAATTAGCAAACAATACATCCATATATGTCCCAGTCTGTCGGCACAACTTGTGTATAATATATTGGACAACTACAGTAAAGGACAGTCGTAGGCAGTGATATTTGTCTCGCCGCCACGCTTGTGGAAGCGAGACTTACAGAAGTGTTGTTTTTCCGGCGGCGGCGTTAATTTTTTGTGTTTAAGTTAGATTCTCTGAAAGTATAAGTGCTACACCAACCAAACTTGGACCAAAGATGC
>NW_018445205.1:0-323 GCF_002113885.1 Mizuhopecten yessoensis
AAAAAAAAAAAAAAAAAATTCAAATCGATTTATCAAAATGCAAGAGTTCGTTCAGAAAGCTGTTTGTGTCGTGTGTGCGTTTGTAATGTATAAACTATGCATTTTCAAGCGATAGTAACCTATTAAATGGAATTGAAAATAAGAGATGGGCATTGGTATCAAACGTTTTAATGATGACACCATTGTAACAATGACAGCAATAATATTCATTGCTTATACGAATTTTATCTGAATTTGTAAGGATTTTAAAGTTGCAATTGCATAGAATAATATCATGCAAGTATGAAACTGTACAAATAAAAAGAAGACTTTTACAACCAACT
>NW_018445206.1:0-323 GCF_002113885.1 Mizuhopecten yessoensis
ATTTTGACTCAAAACCTTTACTAAGTGATTTCAATAGCAGATAGCTACTATATACAGTTCTAAAAAATGACAGAGGACGGTACTGTATATGTCGTAATGCACACAACGAATGTCCACTTTGGTTTTACGTCCTTGCAACAAATACAGACATCGTATGATGGTATCAGCGGCTGTTAAGGCCGTTCAATGACCACTCTAAGTGCCATATCTTTCAAACGTCACAACCTGGATACAGTAGCAGCACGATATATATCATGTCACATTTTACTGACACCGGGTAGTGTTATATACAGGCACAACCACTTTAAGGAAATTCAGTTTCA
>NW_018445207.1:0-323 GCF_002113885.1 Mizuhopecten yessoensis
ATTGGTTCAGGTTGGATTCTGATCAATTTGATTCAATTTTCACTTTGGCACCCAATGTAGTATGTACATTGAAGTCCATTTTGAAGGGTATACAACTTGAGAATAGTTTGAACATACAACTTTTAATTTTTGGGAATAGAAAGGTCAATATTTAAAGAATTTGGCAATAGTGTACAAAAAATGCATAATTCCATTAACAGTATTATATCCATGTTTAATATCAATCTAGTTTTGGTGTACGAAGTAAAAAATGACTATCAATTATACTTACTATTATCATCATTTTCCTCTGAAGCTGGACAGCTGGATGAAGCCTCCCCTTC
>NW_018445208.1:0-323 GCF_002113885.1 Mizuhopecten yessoensis
TCATGTCAGATATTCGAAGGACATCGGGTGTAAGTAGAGTCAGGTATCACTGTATATTACAGGATGTCCTGAAAGTCAGGTCCATTAGAGTCAGGTTTCACTGTATATTACAGGATATCCTTAAAGTCAGGTGTCAGTAAGTCAAGTTTTACTGTATATTACAGGATGTTCTTAAAGTCAGGTAGGTGTCAGTAAGTCAGGTTTTACTGTATAATACAGGATGTCCGTAAAGTCAGGTGTCAGTAAGTCAGGTTTTGTTGTATATTACAGGATGTCCGTAAAGTCAGGTATCAGTAAAGCCAGGTTTTACTGTATATTACAGG
>NW_018445209.1:0-323 GCF_002113885.1 Mizuhopecten yessoensis
GCTTTTGTTGTGTAGACACAGATTTGTAAATGACCAAAAATGTAGCCTCAAACCAAATTCGATTTTTTTTAAATGTGCAGTTTAATGTTTTTAAGTTTTAATACATGTAATATTAAAGGGGTTATTCATTGTACAAAAATATCACCCATAGCCACCGTACGCTGCTGTACACTGCTACCTAGGACTGAATTGATATTGCAAGATATCAAATACTTGTCTCTGGCAATTATAATACCTTGAGTATCTGTGATCAGGTGACCTCAACCGACCCTATAAACTACAGTCAGTCTTATTTTCTTTAACTTACAGCTTAATTTTATCCG
>NW_018445210.1:0-323 GCF_002113885.1 Mizuhopecten yessoensis
ATATCCCGCAGCTTGTATGGGTCCTGTTTACGGACTGAGGGTCAGATACTGTATCCAGAGGATTGCAAGTTTACATAATAGCTAGAATTTAGGATGCGTCAGCAGAAGAGTTTGATTCAGCGAAATAATTCGTATACATACAATAAAGTTTACATACAACTTTAAGCGATATAAAAAATAGAAGACAGTCATAAACATGTTTTTTAAGAAGTTTCAATTATGTGATTGTTTTAGTTCTCATAACAATTATGCTGTTATATAGATAACGTTACACCTGGTTTCAATCTGGGCTAGAACATGGGGAATTATCTTTAATCCAGATA
>NW_018445211.1:0-323 GCF_002113885.1 Mizuhopecten yessoensis
ACAATGCCTGTAGCTATATATAACAATGCCTGTAACTATATATCACAATGCCTGTAACTATATATAACAATGTCTGTAACTATATATAACAATGTCTGTAAATATATATAACAATGTCTGTAACTATATATAACAATGCCTGTAACTATATATAACAATGTCTGTAACTATATTTAACAATGTTTGTAATTATATATAGCAATGTAATGTAACTATATATAACAATGCCTGTAAATATATAAAACAATGTCTGTAACTATATATAACAATGCCTGTAATTATATATAACAATGCCTGTAATTATATATATGACAATGCCTGTA
>NW_018445212.1:0-323 GCF_002113885.1 Mizuhopecten yessoensis
TACTTCTAACTACTTCATGCAACTGCAGCAGGGTATGAACAGGGGGCATTAATGACTTGCAATTTTTTTTTACAATTGTAGCAATTTCTCTGTTTAATACATCATTTGGGCATTGCCTTCCTATTACTAATTAATTATGATTTACTTTTTAATAAGAGCATTGTATAGCTAAACATATCAATTAATTATTTATATGTTATTGAAACGTACATGGAATTATCTCCCCTATATCATCCTGCTATATATAGACTGGGGATCTATGCTACTTATTATATATTATTTGCATCAATATTTTCTTACTAACCGTTTCATTCATCTTTGTC
>NW_018445213.1:0-323 GCF_002113885.1 Mizuhopecten yessoensis
TTTTTTTTTTCTTATTGTGTAAATGCATAGGGTTTAAACGGTGTTTTTTTAATTATTATGCCAATATGAACGCAAATCGGTTACATCAATATTGCATGAAGCCCGTAAATTTTAAAAACGCCGTTCAATCCATATATTTGCATTTTTACAAAAGAAAACAGTTATTTTGTTTTATTTATTTGTTCTTAAATAATTCATCTTTTACTGCGATTTGTATATGCAGGGACAATTTAGTGTAGTAAGTTTTGTGTATAACGTTGTCACAGAACTCTTCATGGTTATATAGTTTGATACTCCTTATGAACAATTCATGTCGAGAAATT
>NW_018445214.1:0-323 GCF_002113885.1 Mizuhopecten yessoensis
TCACCGTGTCCTGTCTGCCACCGTGTCCAACGCACAAATACGAAATGTGTGGGAACAGTTTAACATCATATGTAATTTAGAGGATGTCTGCCACCGTGTCCAACGCACAAATACGAAAGTCAACACTATAATAGCAAAAAAAAGACGCCCGTAAGGTGGGCGCAACAGGAGGTCCGTGAGATGGGTTCAACAGTATAATAGCAAAGATAGGAGGTCCGTGAGATCGGTCAACAGTATAATAGCAAATATAGGAGCCCCGTGAGGTGCGCGCAACACTCAGTAGCAAAGGTAGGAAGCATGTGAGATGAGTGCAACACTATAAT
>NW_018445215.1:0-323 GCF_002113885.1 Mizuhopecten yessoensis
GTTTCAACCTCTCCTGATCTCCGCTTGTTGTAAAGCAGTATTCTGGCTTGGCATAGGGCAACTAATCTCCTGAAATTATCTGCAACAAGTTCTAGATGGTCAAGTTCTTTCCTCAGGTATTTTGTGATTTGTTCAATGTCCTTCGGAGAGGGAAGTTCATTTTTATATTCATATTTCCTACGTGCCAACACCAATCGAGCAAACCTTGTTACTCTTTCCTCCCATTCCAAGTCCATCAGTGCTAGCAATGTCTTGCAATTTTTTGCTTCCTCGTCATCTGCAGATCCATTTTTTACTATCATAGCCCACTTACTATTGATAAG
>NW_018445216.1:0-323 GCF_002113885.1 Mizuhopecten yessoensis
TGACAATACCAGTACCTTAATGTTTTGCTCATTGCCCGGGGATTTATGATTATTCACCTAAAAATGCCTCTGCATATCTGATGAGACGAAGCTTAAAAACATGCAGGCTATGTGTTATCTTTCGAATCCAAATCTTATACTTTTGCAAAAATAAGCAAAACCACAACAAAATCGAAGACACTATCGGGCCGTATCATCGATCGTATGTCCGAAAAATTGAGTCATATATTTGGAGTTGAACATGTACGTGGAGTACACGAAGTCCCCATTGATGTTAACCTCAGAGTAGTGAATGGTACTTAAACATATCAAGGATATATAGA
>NW_018445217.1:0-323 GCF_002113885.1 Mizuhopecten yessoensis
AGACCTGCGTCCAATTTTTACCCAAGGCTCAAACTGATTCAAATGTACTAGGACATGATTCTTACATAAGTTTTTTCAGTGAGAGGTTAGTGTAAATTTTGCACCTAATTAGTTTGCATACTTTGCTGTGCTTTGTTGATTGTTTCTGCACAATAATTCAATTAATTTTGACAGAATCCTCAAGCTTGGATCATATTTCACCATGATCATATTTCACCAAGATCAAGTTTGTGCTATTTCTCAAAAAGTAATGGAGGGATCTTTCTCAAATTCCACAAGAAGGTTCCCCATGGTCCTAAGTTACAAATAACGAATGTTCCCCA
>NW_018445218.1:0-323 GCF_002113885.1 Mizuhopecten yessoensis
AATTAACGGTATGGAAAACCCACAATACTACATTCCACACAACCTATTTTTAGCAACCATTCTTATAGGATGAAAATAGCCTAATAAGAATTTCAACAGGAAGTAAATACAAGAAACCTCCGTTACTATAAACAAACGTTTCAGAACAGCAAAACATGTTGAAATATGTGATTAACTGTATGGCATAAAGGAATGAGGAATATTCTTCATCAGTATACAACACTAAGAAACAGGTAGGTCAACAATGCCAGCAAAGCTGTATCAGTGACTCTGTTTATCAGGGTCACCTCATAAACAATTCATACAAACATCAAGTGGGTAGA
>NW_018445219.1:0-323 GCF_002113885.1 Mizuhopecten yessoensis
AAAGGTTTTAAACATATTTGACCCCTGTGACCTAGCGAATGGGCGAAGGTCATCTGTTTGAACAAATTTGGTGGCCCTTTTATCCCAGCATGCTACTGGCCAAATATCACAATCCTATGCCTTTATGTTATTGAGAAGTTTATTAAAGGTTTAAAACATATCTGACCACTGTGACCTTGAATATAGGTCATTCGTTTGAACAAACTTGGTAACCCTTCATCTGAGCATGAAACTGGCCAAATATTGGTATCCAAGGCTTCTTGGGTATTCAAGAGAATTTGTTTAAATGTTTTAAACATATTTGACCCCTGTGACCTTAAAAA
>NW_018445220.1:0-323 GCF_002113885.1 Mizuhopecten yessoensis
TAAGTAATGAAAGACCTTCTTGATGATATGGAAATCATTCTTGGAACATGTCACTATCAAATGTTTTAGACATATGCGAAAAATATTAAGATCATTTTAATGAAAATATTGTGAAAATTCAGGCGTGAAAGGTGTGTAAAGTTGAGCAGTTTCCACCCAAATTATTATGTAGGATCTGAGGTCACACAGACAAGCATCAATACAATATCACCATTTATCTTAATCAGGGGGATAATGAGAACATGTATACACACAAACTAAGTCCATGTTGAAATATATGCCTCGCAGGTTAAATTGTGTAGCATGTAAATTGCAAACACATT
>NW_018445221.1:0-323 GCF_002113885.1 Mizuhopecten yessoensis
GGGCATATGTGAAAATAGATAATTTATTTGGTTTATACTGGGATTATTTTTGAAAATAATATTGTTCTTTTAATTCATCAGCATGCAAAAGTTCCAAAAAGCGTAATTACAGTCGGAATATGAGCCGCAGGTAAAGGATTACCTTAAATTATTTAACAACAAAGTATTCACAAAACAAACCTGAAATTGAACAAAACTCTTCCTAAATTAACAGAAACTGTTTTAGTATCTAGTGTGACGCCCATGAGCATAAATTACAGCTTCATAACGTCTGCGCCTGCCCCGAATGAGATCGCGTATCCGGTTTTGTGGGATAGCGTTCC
>NW_018445222.1:0-323 GCF_002113885.1 Mizuhopecten yessoensis
CGACAAGCTTTCAAGTGGCACATCGATATGATCCCTTACTCATTGCAACAACGGTACATGATGTACTTCTCCATGGGGCGATGACACTCGGTGCACACTACCATCTCCGGAATGTCATCGAGGCCGGGCAAGATAAGGCGGTTGCAGTGCTCTTTGGTGTGGCGGCCGGCTAAATAGGCGTTGAGCGCTCCCACAAACCCCTTCTGCTTCACCTCTACACTCCACGTCTTGAATTCCAGCAACGCCTTGAGAATGACATCCCCTTTAGCCCTAGCTATCTTGGAGCCGCCCCCTTGGCTGATGAGGCCCCACCCCTGGTCGCT
>NW_018445223.1:0-323 GCF_002113885.1 Mizuhopecten yessoensis
CTCGAAAGACATTTGTAATGTCGGCTTTCTCACCGAACGGAGAATGGAATTTAGATAAAACATCAGTATCTGAGTTCATACATTTAGAATCTCCAAACAATGGCGTTGTCTTTTCAATTCATATAACGAGGAAGTCCATGTTTTTCATCATCTACCTAATAATGCCGGTTCTCATCCTGTGTTTCCTGAACCCGTTCGTGTTTCTGTTTCCTGCCTCCTCAGGGGAGAGAATATCCTACACAATCACCATGTTCCTGTCACTGGCCGTGTATATGACACTTATCGGAGACAACCTGCCCAAGGTGTCGGACAACATGGCGGGG
>NW_018445224.1:0-323 GCF_002113885.1 Mizuhopecten yessoensis
TCAATGGGTCTAATTCAAGTATACAGAATGTAAAAATAACTTAAAGGGTACCCTGAACGAAAATTGAAAAGAATATTTTAAGACTCTTTCATACCCAGGAGTGTAGGATAGGGAATTTCCTGGGACTGGAGGGGCGAGCCCAATAGAGTTAAAACGTTTATAATCCTTCTTCTACCATAGGGATTTTATCCTATTTTAGTTTGGAGCATCCTTGGGCAAAAGGGACTCAATTTCTTATAAACAGCGAGTTTGGCCCCCCCATGGGGACATAAGGGCGAGGCCCAATAGGGGAAACATAGCAAATTCTTCAAATACCTTTTTCT
>NW_018445225.1:0-323 GCF_002113885.1 Mizuhopecten yessoensis
GGAATAACACTGATTTTGTTGTTTGGCTTTCTGTATCAACATGTTTTTCAAAATACATTCTTTCTTGCGTCTTTTTTCTAGTGATGAATTAGTACAACGTAAAAATGGAATAAACCTGAATTTGTTATCCCTCTCTCTTCGCTCATTTTGACAAGAAACGATGGAGTCAAATAGTTTTAAAGCCGAGTTTTAAGTTAACACCCGGTACTTTTGATTAATTTAGTCTGTAACAGGTAGAGCACGAAGCTTGTAATGATCAGCATTTCCGGTGTCCCATTTCCTGTAAGACTAGATCAGAAATATGGCAATATGTACTATTTCCT
>NW_018445226.1:0-323 GCF_002113885.1 Mizuhopecten yessoensis
AATAGGGGTTGGTCTATTTCATATTAATCATTCAGAACGTTTGAAGAGAATTAGGGGAAGTATCATTAGATCCATGTCAAAATGAGTAGAAGACTAAATTATTCCCAAAATTCGTAAAGGAAACATTGATATTATTACAAAGCAAGAAGATATTTTATTGGAAGTACAATACTTTTATGAAAAATAATATAGATTTAGGGAGGTTAGTAACTATGAATCTGACAGCTTAGAGGATAGAATAAAATTTGATGGAGCAGGGGAAAACTCTTAAAGAAATGAAAACAATAAAAGTCCAGGGTCCGATGGTTTCACAGCAGAATTTA
>NW_018445227.1:0-323 GCF_002113885.1 Mizuhopecten yessoensis
CCTGCCCGTATTCATCAATCCGCTCTCGTGATCAACCATGTACTTTGTGCTCAAACCAACTTTCTCGTAACTCACCACTTAAATCATGTCAAACGATCAAAAAGTAAAATGTAAACAGTATTTGGTCTCTTCGAATTATTGACAAAATAAGATATCATTATTAATCTATAAATGGATCAAGAAATTAGGCTACTCTATGTAATCCGTTCTTACATAGATGGCAACGTATCACATTGTAGATTATATCTACAACATCAAATATCTAACAAAATCAAAATTATACATATAACGACAAAACAGAACATTTATAATGCAGATTGTCA
>NW_018445228.1:0-323 GCF_002113885.1 Mizuhopecten yessoensis
ACTCAACAACCCTCCGGCCTTCATTCCATAAAATGTTTTTCGTGTTCCCGATCTCAGTAGAAACTGTAACATTCGAGGCAATGTTTTCAACTATCGGTTTCTTTTCGATAATTGTCGGTTCCAATGCTCCCTCGTACCGTAATCATGGTCTCCCCATTGAATAAATGTATCTCTTTCGTTCAAAGAGTTCACAAGTCTAGACCTTTTGAAATTATCGTTCGTTATTAAGCGACCGCGAACCCGAAGGCGATCGCAGTCGCCTGCCATGTTGCTTGTTTACCAGGGCTACATTCGCGTATCCCGGTTGAAAGGGTACGTGTGGC
>NW_018445229.1:0-323 GCF_002113885.1 Mizuhopecten yessoensis
TGTTGTTTGTTTGCAAAGCTGTGTCTTTCAAATAAATCATAAATATCATACAAACACAGTTCAATGCTTAAAGATAGATCAACTACTGCTATTCACATGAAAACAAAATCCACTCAATTCCTATATCAACGGTACGATTACCTACTTTAAAAGAGTTACAATACGTTTTTGTAAATTTAATATTATTAACGTTAGTATCGGAGAGGAAACCATGAAAATGGAACAGCCACACTGTTCGACTTTCGCCGATCAGCTGATTTTGTTGAAACGACACTACATTGTAAATACATATATATATACAATATAATCATGACCAACACTTG
>NW_018445230.1:0-323 GCF_002113885.1 Mizuhopecten yessoensis
TTCACATCTTATATTGGTTTTAAATTATTTTGTGAGCTGTAGGTACTGTATTTCTTTCTTAATTACCTGCAAATTCTGTGATGGTGTTTAAGATTTTTATTATTATTTATTGTCTGTTAACAATTTTCAAATTTGTAAAAAGGTTTGCTACGAAAAAAAGTTTAACACGCTCAGTTAGATAATTCAACAAAATCATTTTCCCCCTGCAGCTTTAACTGTTGTAAAAATAAAATGCTACCTGTATTTATCCGTTCACAATAACTTTCTACTTTTGTTGTGTAAAAGGTTGTCTGGGCAGAAACGGAGTATTTAGGGTGCGGCGT
>NW_018445231.1:0-323 GCF_002113885.1 Mizuhopecten yessoensis
CCACCATCCATAATACACTACCACCATCCATAATACACTACCGCCGTCCATTACACACCACCACCATCGATTATACACTCCAACCATATATAATACACTCCCACCATACATTATAAACTCCCACCATACATTTTACACTACAACCATCCATTATACACTACCACCATCCATTACACACTACCACCGTCCACTACACAACACCACCATCCATTATACACTCCCACCATACATTATACTCTACCGCCATCCATAATACACTACTACCATCCATTACAAACCATCACCATCCTTTACACACTACACCATACATTATACACTCCCAC
>NW_018445232.1:0-323 GCF_002113885.1 Mizuhopecten yessoensis
TTATTTGAACGGTTCTTATGTATAATCTTTTGACATGCTTCAGTACTTTGTCTCTGTAAAACTTGGCAGTGATAGGTTTTCCTTCCTTGCACGGCCATTGAACCACTGGTTCGTTAAAATTGAAAAAAAAAGACATGCAAGTTTTTTCTTGGCGCTCTTTAAACGTCATGCAATCACTGACTTGATTTCTCGACACCCGTTGTTTGCAATTAATGCGCCTCCGGGGTTTAAAGTAATAAGCCCAGGTCACGTCCTCTGTAAGAATTAAAGATAGCTTTCTTGAGTAGAAATTGCCGTACTTTTTCAATATATCTTAAGCACAT
>NW_018445233.1:0-323 GCF_002113885.1 Mizuhopecten yessoensis
TAGCATCAAATACGATAATCTATACCCTTACGTACTAATACAATAATTCACTTACCTGACCTTCAAAAGCCTTTGTGGGAGTAATGATGGTTGATTTCGTATCTATATTTATACCACTTCTCACAGTAACGAGCTTTTACCATCCACTCTCAATATGTAATTATCGGTAATTGTCCTAATTTATTGAGTATTTTCTCCACGCGGCTTTCAATGCGTAAACACGATATTATTGCTATCAAAACAATAACACACGTCTACAGCTCCAGATATTGGTTTAACGTGTCAATCACGAGCAAACCATAACACGCCGGTACCTTTGATAT
>NW_018445234.1:0-323 GCF_002113885.1 Mizuhopecten yessoensis
ACCACTGTAGACCATAATGGACTCATCCATATTAATGCATGGTAGTCTACTAAAGTTACATAGGGGTGAAAGTGTTGTAGCGGAACTTGACTGGGTCGATCGTTGGCGACCAGATAGCTCAATTGGTTGAGCATCCGTCTAGAGTTCGGAAGGTCCCGGGTTCGAACCCGGGTCCGGCCATGCATTTGCCCTCTCCTGTTACATTTGGCGCCCAAAAAAATATACCCACAGAAAGTGGTATAGGGTCTCATGTGTCTTTGGGGTCGAAAACTTTGTTATAAAGGAGGGAGGAATGTAGCGGAACTGGACTGGGTCGATTGTCG
>NW_018445235.1:0-323 GCF_002113885.1 Mizuhopecten yessoensis
ATGAGAGCAAGGTAGGCGGCTATTCTTATCTCGGAATCTTCTTCTCTATTGGTAAAAACTGTTTGTACTTCGCTTCTCTGCAAATTCAATTAAAATTTAATGCCAATTATTATATTCAATGTGCGAATTCCTTGTCCACAAATATTATTGTTAATCAAATTTGTAAGTCAGTAGACAACACCTGTATATGTTTTCTTCATTAACTAGCTTAACGTTAGGTCTTGGAGTCAGTTTATGAAAACATTATGTAATATTTTATATGCATAGCACAGAAATGACAACATACGTACATCAGCATCACATGACATTCGGCGGAACGCTTC
>NW_018445236.1:0-323 GCF_002113885.1 Mizuhopecten yessoensis
TTAAGTATGTGCTGTCCACCAGCACAGAATTGTACGTTAAGTATGAGCTGTCCACCATTACAGAATTGTACATTAAGTATGTACAGTCCACCAGAACAGAATTGTACATTAAGTATGTACTGTCCACCAGCACAGAATCGTACGTTAAATATGTACTGTCCACCAGCACAGAATCGTACGTTAAGTATGTACTGTCCACCATCACAGTATTGTACGTTTAGTATGTGCTGTCCACCAGCACATAATTGTACGTTAAGTATGTAATGTCCACCATCTCTGAATTGTACGTTAAGTATGTGCTGTCCACCAGCACAGAATTGTAC
>NW_018445237.1:0-323 GCF_002113885.1 Mizuhopecten yessoensis
TTGACCGGGACACGGCCAGTGACTTTCTGTCTGCTCTGGAACACATGCTCAACAGCCCAGTACCATTTGAACCTGCAGAGTAAATATCTTAAAACAAGTAGATATTTTTGAGTTAAGAATATTTCAAGAATTTGCTTACAAGATTTAATTGGTGATAGAAAGAAGACATAATAAAGATTGTGTTCATTTCATTGTTAGATCACCTGGCCCGAAGGAGCAAGTGAGCTTATGCCATGGCGCAGCGTCCGTCGTCCGGCGTCCCTCAACTTTTTCCTTTCAAACGCTACTTGTCCTTAACGGCTCAGAGGATTTTGACCAAATTT
>NW_018445238.1:0-323 GCF_002113885.1 Mizuhopecten yessoensis
TCTCATCGCATCATACATTATATTTCTGGTTGATGTACAAACTATCTTGGTTCTGTTGATAAGATTTCTCTAAAAAACCTCCTATATGCAAGCAAAAGGTATTCTCCTTCCACAGACATGATCACCTTTTCCTCCGAAAACACACACCATTTCGATCAAAGTTGTTCTCAGTGATAGAGCCACCTTTACCATATTCATGAGGTTGACGTCATGTTGTAACGACAAACTTGCGGTCCTGTTGGCTGGCGAATCTATACAGATTACGCAACATGTATTTACAAGGCTGTGCGATGTGTTCGCTCGAGCATGACGGTAACCACAGG
>NW_018445239.1:0-323 GCF_002113885.1 Mizuhopecten yessoensis
GTTTAATTGATATTTACCTGTCTGCCTTAGCTACTCATCCTACTTGAGGTTTAATTGATATTTACCTGTCTGCCAATAGCTACTCAACATTCTTCAGGTTAAACTGATACCTACCAGTCTGGCGTTATCTCCGCATTTTGCTTTACGATTTACCTGACTGCAATTGCAGTATCATCCTATTTTATGTTTAACTAATATTTACCTATCTGTCTTTATCTCCTCATCTTGCTTTAGATTTAACTGATATTCACCTGTCTGTCGTTTGCTCTTCATCCTTCTGTCGGTATAACTGATATTTACCTGACGTCTCGTAGTTCTTCGCG
>NW_018445240.1:0-323 GCF_002113885.1 Mizuhopecten yessoensis
TTTTTTGGTAATTCATGAAATTAAGGTTTTACATAACCGCAACCCCTCACACTCCTGTTTCAACAGTGGTTTTGACCAATATGAATTGCCACCTGTTCGGCCTCAAGCATCACTGAAGTGACCTTTGTAATTTGTTCTTGGTACACCTTGTCTTTTGGTGCAATCACGTGTTTATCTTACTTCTATCTTACATCCTATGCGGAGATAATAAAACGATCATGTATGGAACATGTTCATACATGAAAGTATGAAATGGTTTAACATTAAAACCTGACACAATTAAACCAAACAGTGACTTAGATTGAATTAAATGTATTGCCTCC
>NW_018445241.1:0-323 GCF_002113885.1 Mizuhopecten yessoensis
CCGATAAGTTTGTTATCGCTATTTCTTTTATATCAATGGAGGGATCGATATCAAGTGCTCACCTTGGTCTGTTATGTGTATGAACAAAATGGCCAGCAAATGGATCTTGGATTTTGGCAGTGAAGGTTTGTTATTGCTATTTCTCAGAAAGTATTGGATGAATCTTTCTCAAAGTTGTTACTTTGGTTTTTAATTATGCATGTTGACTTTAATAAACCAAATGGTCAAAGGTAGCCATCTTGGATTTTGACAATGAATGTTTGTTATTGCTATTTCTCAGAAAGTCCTGGATGAATCTTTCTAGCATTTGTTATAAAGGGTTT
>NW_018445242.1:0-323 GCF_002113885.1 Mizuhopecten yessoensis
CCCTGTGGTATGACCCTGTGTCCACGCTATAACTACTGTAATAACGGGTTCTTACACTGGCTATGTATGTATTATTTACACTAGCCTGAACACTACTATTTATCATACCAAACCGTGAAGGAACGCCTTTATTCGGTCCTTTTTAATGAGAGCTTTCTTTACCGAGAAAGATGAACAGCGATATAAATATATGGTTGTAACGTTTTTGAGCATTTTTTGTGATGAGCACCACAAAGGCCAAAATCATAATGTAAATGAGCCGCCGGCTGGGAATAGGATCCTTAAGCAGTAAAAAATCAATTTTGTGATTTTTATGATTTCGA
>NW_018445243.1:0-323 GCF_002113885.1 Mizuhopecten yessoensis
TACATAGTCTATATAATGTCAGGGTAGTAAATAATGTCCTTACATTGTCTTTATAATGTCAGGGTAGTAAATAATGTCCTTTCATTGTCTATATAATGTCAGTGTAGTAAATAATGTCCTTACATAGTCTATATAATGTCAGTGTAGTAAATAATGTCCTTACATTGTCTTTATAATGTCAGGGTATTAAATAATGTCCTTACATTGTCTATATAATGTCAGTGTAGTAAATAATGTCCTTACATTGTCTATGTAATGTAAGTGTAGTAAATAATGTTCTTACATTGTCTATATAATGTAAGTGTAGTAAATAATGTCCTTAC
>NW_018445244.1:0-323 GCF_002113885.1 Mizuhopecten yessoensis
TTTACATTTAGGATCTTATTATGCATTTATCATTATCACAAACAATATTGCGAATTTGTGGAGAGATTCATTTGTTTCTTCATTCTTGGGATATCATTTTGACATGAAGTTGATCAGCATAGTTTATAGTTGAACTGTAGGGTTATAATTCTGATATCAATATAAGGGTAAAATCTATAGTTCTGATATCAATATAAGGGTAAAATCTATAGTTCTGATAACAGTATGACGGTAAAATCTATCTAGTTCAAGGAAAAACTTGCGAGGGAGGAGTGCTAATACCACTTGATAGGGCAACACTTGTTTGGTTTTAATCTGCCAAG
>NW_018445245.1:0-323 GCF_002113885.1 Mizuhopecten yessoensis
TCGTCTCAAGTAATGATACACTAAGGGCTTTGAATGAATTGTTTCAGATTATCATTAAATGAGTTAGATATAATTATGAATTTATCTATTTTTCAATTCGATATTCACTTTATGTACAATGTGTGTTTGTGTGGTTTGAGATCGTATTGATGATAAATGTAAAAGTAAAATAAACAGAAACATATACCACAGATTCAACCACATGGAATCACGAAGTCAAAAACTGTCAGGAACATGGAGACAGAGTCAGGAAAATATCAGAATACCAATTTATATCTTGACTTTTAATTGAAACAATACATGATATTATTGGTAATTTGTAG
>NW_018445246.1:0-323 GCF_002113885.1 Mizuhopecten yessoensis
AGAAATACATGTAGAGTCGCTTATAATACAACTAATATTTCTTGGAGATTGTAATTATAAATATACATACTAATGCAACAGAAGTCGTATGGTTTTGGAGTCTTAATCAACTAAAATATTAAAGATACAATTCCGAGGATGCAAAAAAAACACCATTGTATGCAACAAATTTACTACCTTAACCATACATACAGCTGGAAATCAATATTCAGCACGGATATGTAAAAAAAACGACGTATTTCTTTATTCAATAATGTTCCTTAACGACAAGAAATATTACTATGTTGTACAATGTACGTCTAGCAATGTTGATAAATATTAAT
>NW_018445247.1:0-323 GCF_002113885.1 Mizuhopecten yessoensis
AGCATTTTAGGTCACGAACAATTCCAAATTTCAATTTATTTCATGACTTGACGGGATTGATAAATATTTTGTTAACAATCAATTTTTAGATCAAATGTAATTTTCTTGTCACTTTTTAGAATTTGATCTTATACATTTATAATTTTTTATACATTTTATCATTAGACTTTCGTTTTCTCATTGCTTTTAAGGGATATTTCATACTCAGTTGTTAAGATTCATCTCATAATGAATAGTTAATGTAATGGTGAATGTCGCCATCCTATCTTCGCGAAATCTCATCAATGTAAAAGTACACGAAATGTAAAAAATAAATAAAAAAA
>NW_018445248.1:0-323 GCF_002113885.1 Mizuhopecten yessoensis
CCGTTGACATGGTCAATGCTGTTACGCTTATGTTAAAGACTGGAAACTACCTGTTGATGTTTCATTTTATTTGAAAAATGACAAGTTTGTAAGAGAAGTAGAAGCTTTTACAAATAAAAACATATTTTGTGTACTTATTAAACGGATTCGCTTTCAATAGCATGTTTTATTCAGTCAAATGCATGCCATAGGGAGAGGGAAGTCGGGTATTTGAATTGGGCTATTACGTCGATACATTGTTGACAAATCACCGTTGTAGTTTTCAAATCTTATAAACAATCACCTGACACTTTTTCACGGCATAGCCAGTCCTTTTATCATAC
>NW_018445249.1:0-323 GCF_002113885.1 Mizuhopecten yessoensis
TGTGACGGTGTGTGAATAACACACACCGAATTCACGACAAAAGTACTAACGGCCGTCCTCACATGGTGGTGATAGTCCACCAGCAGTCACACTACATCTTCACCAGAAATACTAACTAAGAATGTTTGCTATGTTGGACTTTAAGTCATGTATATGCACAAACAATGTATATTGATTTAGTTCTTTTTCAGACCGGAACTTACACCAGTCTTGACCTTTATGGTTATACAAAAGATGAACGTACCACACACGTGATTGAATATTTAAAATTCAAAATAAATACCGGAAGTCAAACATGGGTTACACTACAATATAGAAGTGTA
>NW_018445250.1:0-323 GCF_002113885.1 Mizuhopecten yessoensis
TTGGTCAGTCCGCTGCAGAATGACAC
Organism: Mizuhopecten yessoensis; assembly: GCF_002113885.1. NCBI lineage: Eukaryota > Metazoa > Mollusca > Bivalvia > Pectinida > Pectinidae > Mizuhopecten > Mizuhopecten yessoensis. The sequence continues at coordinate 27 of NW_018445250.1, forward strand.
GTCGCCGGTTCAGGTCACAGAGTACTTAACTACGTATTTTTGTACAAGAAAATACGATGTTTCTAAACAAATTAGCGTGGTATGTTTGTTAAGGTGTGTTAGAATAGGGATAGTACGTTGATTTTCGTGTCTATACTGGCGATTAGAACATGCTCATGTTATAATCGCCAGTATAGAAACTCAAAACAACGTACTAACCGCTTAACCAATAATGGAACGTCAATGTGAATCTTGATCAACCGATGGACGGTTGCGAACATGTTGACATATCAATCAACCAATAATGGACTGTGACTA
>NW_018445251.1:0-323 GCF_002113885.1 Mizuhopecten yessoensis
AATCTTTGTCGATCAGCTATCCTCTACCCATTAATGGTTGCTTGAACATGAAACAGCTACATTACTCAGAAAAATTTGAAAGAAAAGCAAAAATCTGTCCCTCAAAACGCTGAGTAGCCTCAGGTATCAGAGATAATTATGCTGAAAATGTTTGTTTAACAGCTCCGCTCTATCATCGTAATAATAATTCTAGCCAAAGAGCTTTGATAACCGCAGCAAGATATTGAGAGAGGCTAGTTAATGATGGCAGGACTAACAGGGTTTAACTCATTCACCCCTACTGGACTTGCCCAGTCTTTGATTTGGTAAGGTTCAAATGTGAC
>NW_018445252.1:0-323 GCF_002113885.1 Mizuhopecten yessoensis
TATTGACTACGTTAACCTCACTATGAACTATTTTAATAGCTTATGTAGAGGTTGAATAAATTCATATTGCATTTTGAATTTTAACACACATTACCACATAAACTGGAACAACTTGAAAGTACTTGAAAAGGAGGGCCACTTGAAAGTCAGGAAAATCAAAAGAAGCCATCTGGGTTAGGAGGGAAGCAGATTCGATGAACAGAGACGAAGGGGCTACCAACTAAGTCCTTTTTATGACCAAATGTTAACGTCCAGTAAGGGACAGAACGGGTTAACATGTGACCCGTCCCGTGGACTGCCTACAGTAGGAGAGTGCATTTGGG
>NW_018445253.1:0-323 GCF_002113885.1 Mizuhopecten yessoensis
GCTTACACACTAGGCCGTTTTGAGGCGGAATGGTTCTGTGTTTAACCTACTGGGTTTTCAAGTGAACCACAATTATTCGATTTATAGTCAAACTCTTTGGAGCTTATTACCAGTAAAGTTGTTTGATGGGACTTAAAGTCGTAAATCACGTAATTCAACACACGTAAAAGACACGTCGCTTTTGCAGATATCAGGCGACGCTAAGTTCAAAAGAAAAACTTAGCCTGCAACAGCTAAAGGAGACACGTTTACAAATTGCGCAATCCAAGTTTCTCATAATATTACCGACCATTGCAACTATATTTTCTTGTAAGTTTGAAAAT
>NW_018445254.1:0-323 GCF_002113885.1 Mizuhopecten yessoensis
ATTCGTGACGGGACTTGACAAAGTGATCCAGAACATCGAGCCGTGTTGTAATATAGTGCCAGCTGTTACAAAGTGGAATCCCTTGACGCAGAAAAGAAGAAGATATAACTTACATGCAAGCATGTCTATATAAGTTTAATTGTGCCAAATTTTCATACAATCGAATGATCTTTCGATCGTAATCAATAGCTCACGTTTTGAGTAATTTTGGTGTCATAAATATATTTACTTTCGAACAAATCTGTGAACCATGTAATTAATGGTCAGGGGGATGTTTTAGTTTTTAAGAAGGGCCTAAATAATGCAGAGACTGATCCAGGATT
>NW_018445255.1:0-323 GCF_002113885.1 Mizuhopecten yessoensis
ACACAAACACTTCAAAATTTGAATTAAAAGTGCATTGTGAACTTGCTAAAAATTAAAAATGTAATTATAAGTATTAAGCAGTGTTTTCTTCCGTAGTTTGGTCCTATAATACAGAACAGATTATGTTTAATGCTTTGATTAGCAAACGAAGGATGTGCAAACGTCTTTCTATACCATTATATGAAGACGTACATTGTGTAACCCTATAATACGGATATTTGCTGAGTTTCCGTAGGAATTATATTTCCTTTTGTAGTTGACTGAAGAAAAATTGCATTAAAATCCGTAACGTATAGAGCTAATATCGGGCGTTCCGTACATAT
>NW_018445256.1:0-323 GCF_002113885.1 Mizuhopecten yessoensis
ACAGTCATTTGAATGTTCTATTGAAGATGGGTAATTTTGATATATAAAAATGCCCTAATTATATATAGTCCTTTGTAATGTTACATGGTTTTGTAGGCATCTCTCCACTTACATTGTATTTCTACTAATGGAGTTTTATTCTGTAGATCGAAATTGCCATTGATGAGTCCCAAACGGACGAAATTGTGTAGTAGAAGATTTCTTTGCATAGCTTTTTGCCCATATACTACCTGCGGTATTTTAGAAAAGGTAATCCTTTGTCATTCGGAATACATTTTAAGTGCTTGAAAGGGAGGACAACTGGAAAGTCAGGAAAATCAAAG
>NW_018445257.1:0-323 GCF_002113885.1 Mizuhopecten yessoensis
ATGTGTACTGCTTCACACGAAGGAATCCTATTATATACATGTATAGTTATATATACAATGTATAAAAAAGAAATGACACAAAGAGTTTCTTAGTAATTCCCTTGTACTTCATCAGGGATGTGAATATGCACGTTGACAACAAAACACACAAAAAAATGATAACGTCATGATATAATATGACGTCACAATATCACTTACCAGTAATGAATGAGTATATCACAGGCTGTTCACAAACATTCGCTTTATTTATTCATGCAACGATCTGTGCTGTGCTGTGCTTAGCAATTCAAACCAGGTTTTAATAAATCAATTAACATTGATTA
>NW_018445258.1:0-323 GCF_002113885.1 Mizuhopecten yessoensis
ATCCCTACGCTTAAGAAGGATTTAAAAGTTTTACCTCTATTTGCCCTATTGGGCCCACTCCTCTGCCCCAAGGGGGGCCACACCCACCGTTTATATAAAAATATTTTCATTCTGTATGTATAACACAGGTGCCTCATCACCGCGTATTGATACACTAAAATGACGTAGCACAGGGCTTACTTGCTGGACTTTTATTATTTTTCAATTATTTAGAGTTTTCCCTGCTTCATCAAATGTTATTCTACCCTCTAAGCTGCGAGATTTATCGTTACTTAACATTATTTTACTTCCCTTAAAATATTTTCTTCCTTTGTAATAATATC
>NW_018445259.1:0-323 GCF_002113885.1 Mizuhopecten yessoensis
AGATTTCGGGCTAAATTTTAGTTGAGTCTGCTTTGATATTTTGAACTCCCAGTCTTTATATACCTGTTGAGTTCCCTAAACGAGTTTGAGGACGGACTGCTTTTGCTGCGTTTCTTGTTAATAAGTACTACTTTAGACCCCCAGGCGAAGTTAGGGGACTTATTATTTCCGATCTGCCAAACTTTGTCCGGCGCGTTTCGTAGAAACTACTCTGACATACATTAATTACGCGTCTTAGTCGTATTGAGGGACAAGCCTGGATGGAAATTCGATATCTAGTTCCGAATAGATATAATGTTCGGGCACCGCGGTCTCTGATTGTA
>NW_018445260.1:0-323 GCF_002113885.1 Mizuhopecten yessoensis
TGGTGTCAGAAACCTACGATCATCCGTAAAATCTGAAGATGTTTTTCCCCAGAAACCAAGTAACTGAATACTGAAAACAGCGTTTACGAATGTTGAACAAGCGTATAAGAAACTTTACGTCAAGAGCATCAGGGCGTCATCTCAGTTTATTACAGTCTAGACATAAAAAACTGTAAATTTTTCGGGCCAATACGCCCCATTTATTTATACAGAAACACGAACTTTTATATATCACAACGTGTAACAATATAGTTTACCATTCCGCCCATAACTTAACACATCCATGTAAGTGCGCATGGCGCCCTTTATTTACTCTGTGGAAA
>NW_018445261.1:0-324 GCF_002113885.1 Mizuhopecten yessoensis
GGAAATACGACCATTGTCAATATTAGGAAATACGACCATTGTCAAAATTAAGAAATATAACCATTGTCAATATTAGGAAATACGACCATTGTGAATATTAGGAAATACGACCATTGTCAATATTAGTAAAATACGACCATTGTCAATATTAGGAAATAATGTGGTGTAGATGTGGTTTAAATACGACCATTGTCAAAATTAGGAAAATGCAACCATTGTCAATATTAGGAAATACGACTATTGTCAATATTAGGAAATATAACCATTGTCAATATTAGGAAATACGACCATTGTCAATATTAGGAAATACGACCATTGTCAATA
>NW_018445262.1:0-324 GCF_002113885.1 Mizuhopecten yessoensis
TGTGTCTGTTCTACAATTGTCGTATCTAGTCCACGTTGTGTGTGTTCGTTCTACAGTTGTCGTATCTAGTCCACGTTGTGTGTGTCTGTTCTACAGTTGTCGTATCCAGTCCACGTTTTCCTGTCTGTTCCACAGTTGTCGTATCTAGTCCACGTTGTGTTTGTCTGTTCTACAGTTGTCGTATCTAGTCCACGTTGTGTTTGTCTGTTCTACAGTTGTCGTATCTAGTCCACATTGTGTGTGTCTGTTCTACAGTTGTCGTATCAAGTCCACGTTTTCCTGTCTGTTCTACAGTTGTCGTATCTAGTCCACGTTGTGTGTGTC
>NW_018445263.1:0-324 GCF_002113885.1 Mizuhopecten yessoensis
TGTCGCTTTTCCTGAAATAACCATGTGCAATAGGGAAATCTGCATCGCGCCGATACGTCATCGTCCAGTTAACTTTATTCTTTAGTTCGTAAAAGCACTTACTTTGAAAATAGTAGTGTGGTGTTTCAAATTCAGCAAATATCCACACTTGGCCAGGGGGTTTGTTTGGTGGACAGTCGGCCATATCTCTTGGCTTAAAGATAATCGCATCTCTTTGTTCCATAGGGACCTCCCCTTTTGTGACAATACAATCAGAGACGGAACATCTCTCAAATTTCCTTGACGTACCCCAGGTATCTAAAATCCAGTCAGTAAACACGTGAT
>NW_018445264.1:0-324 GCF_002113885.1 Mizuhopecten yessoensis
GCCTCCTCTGCCCCGGCCGGGCGATCCCATTTTAGTTAAGCAAGCTTAAAGCCTGGTGTGAATCACACGGAGGCGATTTTAGAATTAATTGACAGGATCCGTATCCATTAATAGGTTTGTAATATGAACTTTTTCTTTTGATCTCCTACATAATTGTAAGTTATACTCTGCCTTATATGTCGTTAAATGCATAAATTTACGTAGCAAGTGCAAGCGAAATCTGAATTGACAGCCATGTTGGAAACTTCGTCCGTCTTCCGATATAGGTCGACGTCTAATTATGGGTGTCATGACCAAATATGGAAATTGTAGTAAACATGACGG
>NW_018445265.1:0-324 GCF_002113885.1 Mizuhopecten yessoensis
TTAACAACAATTAGTACTCACTGCGAGCCCATAAACAATTTGAATAGTACTTTATTTACACCAAAGCTGCCGACACATTCTAACCGGAAAATGGGTCACAGTGTGCGGTCATGCGTAAATAAGCTCCACAGTAAAAATCACAACCTAGGACTGGTTCGCCGGTTTATGTTTTTACAGGAGCTTGTATGGCACTGATTACTAATTGAGAGATTATAGGAACAATACGATAATTATTGTTGAGTACGTCGTGTTGAGGAGATGTCAAGTGTCACTGGAGTGTATCAATGTGAATATGTTTCTTGATTAACTCATACCCATTTGTGG
>NW_018445266.1:0-324 GCF_002113885.1 Mizuhopecten yessoensis
TCGGTTATCAGAAAACAGCATACCGCCTTGTCGGTTATCAGAAAATAGAATGCCACCATGTCGGTTATCAGAAAACAGAATGCCACTTTGTCGGTTATCAGAAAACAGCATACCGCCTTGTCGGTTATCAGAAAATAGAATGCCACCATGTCGGTTATCAGAAAACAGAATGCCGCCTTGTCGGTTATAAGAAAACAGAATGCCGCCATGTCGGTTATCAGAAAACAGCATGCCGCCATGTCGGTTATCAGAAAACAGCATGCCGCCTTGTCGGTTATAAGAAAACAGAATGCCGCCATGTCGGTTATCAGAAAACAGAATGCC
>NW_018445267.1:0-324 GCF_002113885.1 Mizuhopecten yessoensis
GCCTAGTTGAATTGAATATTACCAACTAGAGCGAGCCCGACAAAAATATTTTCTATTTCGAGTTTGAATTTCACGTATAGTTTGAAGCTAGCGACGAGTGGAGTTTTAGGAACCTGTTCCTTTTCTGAAAAATATGCATTGAATACGAAGCAATATTTGTTTGTGCCTGAGTTTTTGGATTATTTCTTTTAGCTACACCAGCGTGACGTTTCTGTTTAATTATTTATAAACATATTTAAAGAAAAACATATTTTTATTGTTGTTGTACGGAGTAGGCAGATAATGCCTCATGCAGAACGGTGCACTTTTTCTTATTTCAATACA
>NW_018445268.1:0-324 GCF_002113885.1 Mizuhopecten yessoensis
GTCAGGTGACTGTTAAGACTCAGGTGACTGTTAAGGCCCAGATGAATACTAAGGCCCAGGTGACTGTTAAGACTCAGGTGACTGTTAACGCCCAGGTGACTGTTAAGACTCAGGTGACTGTTAAGATGCAGGTGACTGTTAAGACTCAGGTGACTGTTAAGACNACTGTTAAGACTCAGGTGACTGTTAAGATTCAGATGACTGTTAAGACGCAGGTGACTGTTAAGATTCATGTGACTGTTCAGACGCAGGTGACTGTTAAGACTCAGGTGACTGTTTAGACACAGGTGACTGTTAAGACGCAAGTGACTGTTAAGACTCAGG
>NW_018445269.1:0-324 GCF_002113885.1 Mizuhopecten yessoensis
AGGGTAACAAACACCAACTATATAATACGATCATTGTTATATAGATGAGATGTATACTGATCAGGGTAACAAACACCAAGTATATATTACGATCATTGCTATATAGATGAGATGTATACTGGTCAGGGTAACAAACACCATCTATATAATACGATTATTGTTATATAGATGAGATGTATACTGATCAGGGGAGCAAACACCAACTATATAATACGATCATTGTTATATAGACGAGATGTGTATACTGATCAGGGTAGCAAACACCAACTATATAATACAATCATTGTTATATAGACAAGGTGTATATACTGATCAGGGTAACAA
>NW_018445270.1:0-324 GCF_002113885.1 Mizuhopecten yessoensis
AAGGCATGCAACGATCTATACAAATATAGCGGAGGTAAGGCATGCAACGACTATACAAATATAGCGGAGGTAAGGCATGCCACGATCTATACAAATATAGCGGAGGTAAGGCATGCCACGATCTATACAAATATAGCGGAGGTAAGGCATGCCACGATCTATNTTTTTTGTGTGTTTTTGATCAAACTTAAGACCCATTTCCCACCATCTAATGATGCAGTGTAATTCATATTTGGCTTACTGTATTTATTACCGAGTGTTAAAGGTGTATTCACCTTCGTGTGTGCGTTACTGTATCTATTGCCGAATGTTAAAGGTTTATTC
>NW_018445271.1:0-324 GCF_002113885.1 Mizuhopecten yessoensis
TATGCTTTTATCCGATAGTTTTATGATCAAAAAAACACACACACACTTTTTTTTTAATCACAAACTTTTCCTTGAATGCGCCTATGTATAATCTTCGACACGATGAAGGACACAAGGTAAGGTATACTGTTCAGTGGAGGATCCAGAGGTGTTTTTTTGGGCTTCAGGAACCCCCGCCCCCCCTCCCCCCTGATAATTTTCTTTAAAAATTATGTATTTTCACCATTTACCTCAATTTTTCCCCTCATAGACCCCCCCCCCTGGAAATCCGCCACTGCAGTTGATGCCGACATGTACAAATGTATGTAAACTGTAAACTGGTAA
>NW_018445272.1:0-324 GCF_002113885.1 Mizuhopecten yessoensis
ACGGCACAATCACATAGTTTTATTTTGACATAGTAAGTGTTTAAATCATCTAACATGTATTTCAAAACACCGGGCCGATATCAATTACAAACACGGCAAAATTCCATAGTTTTATTTGACATATGATTTGAGTGTATCATATCAACGGCACAGGTCGAGTATGTAACAAATACGTATCTCAAAACACCAGGTCGAAGGAAATTACAAACACGGCACAGTTTTATAGTTTTAACTTGATATATTAATGGAGTGTATTATTTCAATGACACAGTTCGAGTATGTTATAAACACGTATTTCAAAACACCAGGTCAAAGTAAATTACA
>NW_018445273.1:0-324 GCF_002113885.1 Mizuhopecten yessoensis
ATAATTAGAATAAGGTTAGGTGTCCCAGAAAGGTATAAGGAGAATCAGGTCTGGTGTCCCAGAAAGGTAAAAGGAGAATAAGATTAGGTGTCCCAGAAAGGTAAAAGGAGAATTAGGTTAGGTGTCCCAGAAAGATAAACGGTGAATAAGGTTAGGTGTCCCAGAAAGGTATAAGGAGAATAAGGTTAGGTGTCCCAGGAAGGTAAAAGGAGAATAAGGTAAGGTGTCCCAGAAAGGTAAAAGGAGAATAAGATTAGGTGTCCCAGANAGTAAAAGGAAAATAAGGTTAGGTGTCCCAGAAAGGTAAACGGTGAATAAGGTTAG
>NW_018445274.1:0-324 GCF_002113885.1 Mizuhopecten yessoensis
GGGAATCAAGAGTATGGGACAGGAACTAGAGTATGGGGAGGGAACAAAGAATAGGGGGACAGGACCTAGATTATGGGGATCGGACCAAGCGTATGGGGACAGGACCTACAGTATGGGAATCGCAGGATCTAGAGTTACCTACAGTATAACAAAAATGGTCACATCACTCCCCAACTCTTTAAGATTTATCTACAGTTTTACAATAATTATCACCCCACTCCCCGGCTCTGTAACATTTATCTGCAGTATAACAATAACGATCACCCCACTCCCCAACTATGTAACATTTATCTATAGTATAACAATAATTATCACATCACTCCC
>NW_018445275.1:0-324 GCF_002113885.1 Mizuhopecten yessoensis
TTTTAAATCATATTCAAGGTTTACTGAGGTCAAATATGTTAAAAAATTTTGAACAACTTCTTCTGAATAACCAAGAGGCCTAGAGTGATGATATTTGGCCAGTAACATGCTTGGATGAAGGGCTACCAAGTTTTTTCAAATAAATGACCTTGATTTATATTCAAGGTCACAGGGGTCAAATATGTTTAAAACCTTTAAACAACTTCTTCTGAATAACTGAGAGGCCTAAGGTGATGATATTTGGCCTGTAACATGCTGGGATGAAGGGCTACTAAGTTGTTCAAATAAATAATTTTAAATCATATTCAAGGTCACTGAGGTCAA
>NW_018445276.1:0-324 GCF_002113885.1 Mizuhopecten yessoensis
TTTCCTATGTGCGAAGGGCCATAACTCCAGCAAAAAAAGGAATATAAACACTGGGTTTGAACTCAAACTGTAATCCATTATGACAAAGCCACATATTAGGTAACAAATTGATGTTGCAGGTGGTAGCGAAAAAACTTTCGGAAAACATTAATTATGAGATTTCTTATGTGCAAAGGGTCATAACTCCAGCAACAAATGAAATATTGACACAGGGATTGGACTCTAACTGTAGTCCATTATGATAAAGCCACATACTAAGTGGCAAGTGGTAACGAACTGAGTATGGCAAACAGTTAATTATGAGAACAATTCCAATGTGTGAAG
>NW_018445277.1:0-324 GCF_002113885.1 Mizuhopecten yessoensis
AAAATTCTAACAACCTATATTTTTTTTGTGGCAGAAAATTTTCTTAACTTTCAAGCAATATAACTACAAAATTTGAAGAAATTCTACTGAGAAATGGTGACACAATCCTATTACCTTAAGTGACCTGTTGCGATGGCCTTTTGTCCGGCGTCGTCCGTCGTGCGTCCGTAAACAATTGACATTTTCGACTTCTTCTCCAAAACCTCTGAACCAATTTCAATGAAATTTTGCAGAAACCTTCCATGGCCAAAGGTCAACAAATGTAGTGGCAGGTTTGGGCCCCAGCCCCCAGGGGCCTGAGGGGTGGGGCCAAAAAGGGTCAAA
>NW_018445278.1:0-324 GCF_002113885.1 Mizuhopecten yessoensis
AATTTATGTGGATTAAATGTTTATATTATCGCAGACATATTACATTAATTTCCACAATTATTACGCATGCAATTCACAAGAATTTAAAATAACAAATTTACTTAAGGTTATGGACATTTATTTATTCTTACTTTCACAGACCCCTCTTCAGTGTCAATAATTACACCTGTATTTACTATTACAGACAGGTTATGAAATTTTAATCATTGCTTCAGACTGGTTATAAATTTGTGTAAACTTCCACAGACATGTAACAGAAAAATAACTGCATGATTATATATGTGGATTTAATTATATTTATTATCATCGACATGTTTCGAAAAC
>NW_018445279.1:0-324 GCF_002113885.1 Mizuhopecten yessoensis
GTTGCTATGTGAAGGTTTATATATCCATGAGACAAGACAGGTGTTTTTATGGGAAGGTTTATATATCCATGAGACAAGACAGGTGTTGGTATGTGAATGTTTATATATCCATGAGACAAGACAGTTGTTTGTATGTGAAGGTTTATATATCCATCAGACAAGACAGATGTTGGTATGTGAATGTTTATATATCCATGAGATAAGACAGGTGTTGGTATGTGAAGGTTTATATATCCATCAGACAAGACAGATGTTGGTATGTGAAGGTTTATATACCCTTCAGACCAGACAGGTGTTGGTATGTGAAGGTTTATATACCCATCA
>NW_018445280.1:0-324 GCF_002113885.1 Mizuhopecten yessoensis
ATTTGAAATTGAGCCGTTTCTTTTCTCTTTTTTTCTTTAAAGACTAGAATTTTCGGGATTGGTTTAAAGGGGATGAGTTTTTAGCTATGTTTTTTGCAAATGCATCAGCAATATCAGACATAGACGAAATGAGGTGGGAGGATGTTGCCTTTTTCTTTTTCCCAATTATTTTCCGAATCATATCCCATACTCTTTTTGAGGACGTGTTTGATGATACATATTCTCTCCAGCTGTTTCTTTTGTCAATTTTATTTGATCGCCGGGCCTTTGCCCGCCAACTTTTAAATTCGCTGTAGTTTGAAGCAGTTGGGCAATTCAAGTAGC
>NW_018445281.1:0-324 GCF_002113885.1 Mizuhopecten yessoensis
ACCAGGACCTCATCTTCTGTCTATTCTATCAATACTACTGGACCAAGACCTCATCTTCTGTCTATTCTATCAACACTACCTGACCAGGACCTCGCCTTCTATCTTTTCTATCAATACTACTGGACCAGGACCATGCCTTCTGTCTATTCTATCCATACTACTGGACCAGGACCTCGCCTTCTGTCTATTCTATCAATACTACCTGACCAGGACCTCATCTTCTGTCTATTCTGTCAATACTACTGGACCAGGACCTCATCTTCTGTCTATTCTATCAACACTACTGGACCAGGACCATGCCTTCTGTCTATTCTATCAGTACTA